>NC_045430.1:134077924-134195424 GCF_902635505.1 Sarcophilus harrisii
TGTTGATTGCACAAATTTAAGAAAATGATGGTGAAAATGTTAATAATATTATTAAACTTAAAAGTGTATTATGAGGACAGGTTTTTTGTTTTTTGAGAGCTGGTTGTTAATCATTTAATAGCACACTTCTAGCATGATTCATCAAATGTATCTGTATACTTCTGGTTGCATCAGTAACAGATCCTTTGAGGCTTAATGAAATGCCCTTTTTCCAGGCATTTCTTTATCTGGGTCCCCTGAGTGATGTTAGTGTCTTATCAGGCTCACTAACATGAATGCTCCTTTTAGATTGGGAAGGTGTAAATTCCACTTGTCATCTGAAAGCTTTCTTTGCCTTCCCTGACACAAGGTGAAAAATACTTCTTCAACTTTTTTTTGTACTCCTGGGCAAGATAAAATGGGCGGCTGGTGTGAGGCTTTCTTTAATGTGGTTTCTGTTTGCCCATTTTTTCATTGCACATCAGAGGAAGGGTGCTAGGTTGGATAATAATAGATCTATGAAAAGTGTTCTCCTCTTGAATAAACCTAAAATGCAGAGGAAAGTTAGCTTAATTTTAAACTTAGAAAAGTGTCTATAGGGGAAGAAACAGCAGATAGAAAACAATGTTAGGTATCAGTAGACCTAAAAGTGACATTTCCAGTGCTTGGGCAGATTCAGCTGCAGGATGATAGTGGGATGGACACACAGACCTGGGTATCCTCAAGGGTCCTGCCTGGTGCAGATCCTCAGGTCAGGTATATCTGTCCCAGTCAGGTGCAATTGTCCCAAAAGAGCAGTGGCAGGGCAAATTAGTTTAGGTTTGGAAAATGATAAGAATGGAATCCTCTGGGGGTGGAGAATGGAATATGATAGAATTCCTTTTAATGGCTTCCATGTCTCTTCCTTCCCTGTTAAAGTTGGTGTGACTGCTGAGGGGAAGATATGTATTTCTCTAACCTGTTTCCTCTTACTCCCAGTCCCCATTGAGTGTTTCAGGTGGGGATGAACTTTTTAATGGGTAGAAGAGGGGTGGAAGGAAGGGAGAGGGTTTGGGGCAGCTAGATTGCACAATGGATAGAAGATCAGTCCCAGTGTCAGGAGGATCTGAATTCAAATTGGGCCTCAACAACTCTCTCACCAGAAGTTAGTGTCTCAGAGAAAAAACCTGTCTGCTCTGTGCTAGTTATAATTTGGGATATCAAACTAGGAAATCAAACCTAGAGAAATATATGTTAGCAATCACACTATGCTCTTGTTGTTTCCCCAGTTTAATGAAATGACTGGTTTTAAAAGAAGCGAACAAATTCATTATTTATCTTTTTGTTTTCAGAGCTCTCAGAGAAGTTATGAGTAGCTGATGATTGTGTAGATAAATGTATGATTGAAACTTTCACATTATAAAACAGGCCCTTAGTGTAAATAAATATTTCAAATAAAGGACTTTGTTATCATTTCATTTTTGGCCTCTAAAATGTGAAAATTCACCTCTTCCTTGTCTTATTCACTCCATTCAGGAGCTTGATAAAGCTTTCCTTCATAGATAGTATTAAGGTAAATTGTAGTAGAGTCCATATCTTTATGAAGTCTGTGTCACTGGTTTTGAATTAAATTGGTAGATGATATAAATGGATTTGTTATTTTCTATTAGAAAATGTACAAAAATAATTATAATATTTGGTGACAAAGAATTGGAAATTGAGAGGATGCCCATCAAGTGGGGAATAGCTAAACAAACTGTGTTATGTGATGGTGATCCAATATTATTGTGCACAAAGAAATGATGAGCATGATGGTTTCAGAAAAACCTGGGAACACTTATATGAACTGATGTAAAGTAAAGTGAGTAGAACCAAGAGAACACTATTCACAATGGCAATATAGTAAGAATGACCAACTGTAAATGATTTATTTTCACCAGTGCAATGATCTAAGACTATTCCTAAGGAACTATGATGAAAAATGCTTCCTCTAAAGTAGAATTGATGTAGTCTGAATGCATACTGAAGCATATTTTTAAAGCTTTATTTTTCTTGCTTTTTTGCAATGACTGATTTGGAAATAAATTTTACATGATTTTCATGTAACATTAATATCACATTTCTTGCTTTTTAATGGGTAAAGGAGGGGTGGAAAGGAGGGAGAGGATTTGGGACTCAAAATAAAAAAAAAAGGGTGTTAGGTACAGCTAAATGGCACAGTAGATAGAACACTGGCCCTGGAATCAGGAGTTTAAATCTAATTTCAAACACTCAACACTTCTTAGCTGTATGACCCTGGGCAAGTCACATAACCCCAAGTATCTAGCCAAACACACCCACACCCACATACATATACACACACACAAAACCAAAAAAGTGTGTTAAAAAGTAATAAATTAGGGGGGAAATGGTGTCCGTGAATAGACTAAGCTTTCTGGTATGTTTAGAAGCAACACAGACTTGCCTGATTGCAGTACTTTCTTTTATCTTTACAGGTCATGTTAAAATCAGGCACAAACATATTATACTGGAGGACCACGGGGATTCTCATGGGGTCCAAAGTGGTGAAACCTGTACTAGTGAAAAATATCACTATTGAAGGTATATTCATCACATACTTCTTCATCCCATGTGATACTGATCTGTTCATTCATTTTTTAAAATTTGGTAGTAGATAAGATGTACTTTTGCCTCATGCTCTTTAACTTTTTAAAAACTGTTTTTAGTATGGTGTATCTATATAGCTATATATGTATATATAAACTACATGTAGCTTTGATATAGTTATTTGAAAGATGAATGAAAGTGGATTAATGTACTGTGTGCCAAGTTGATTTAAAGAGAACCCAGGCTTGTTCCTTGCTATTTGCTATTTGGTTTTTTGATTGTAGGATGTCATTTTGTATGCCATTTTATTGCCACTTTATTCAAAAGACAAGTAAGTACATGTCTTGTGATTTAACTTTTAACTATTTATTGAGAATCTTCTCTGTGTAGAACAATGTCCTAGGCAATTGGAGAAAAGAAAAAAATTAAAAGCTATTATTACTGCTTACAAAGAGGATACAATCTACTGATGGAGATGAGGTATGGAAAAATCTTAAGACTTGATAGGAACAAATCACATTGCTTAATTCTTTCCTGGAGTTGACCTGTACAGCATTCTTGAGGTAATCAAGTGATACAAGAACTCATGAGCCTCGGTGGCTATCCATTCTACATCCCTTTACCTTGTATTGTTAAGAAGTTCTTTCTCAGTTTAACTCAAATTTGTGTCTTCCTAATTTCTTTCCATTGCTCCTAGGTTGTCCTCTTGGACTAAAATAGAACAAGTTTAATCTCCCTTCCATATAACAGGCCTTCATCCTTTATTTCCTTTTGTCTTCTCTCCAACATCAAAGTCCCCAGTTGTTTTCATTGATCTTCACATAGCACAGTTTTGAGGTCTCTCACCATTCTAATTGTCCTCCTCAGGATGTGTCCTCCTGTCATTGTTCAATGTCTTTTCTTAAATAATAACTGTGAACTAAGATTCATCCCTGAGAGTTCAATGCATTCCTCCAGCTGTGGTTCAAATGGAACAGAATCTATTTATATTTCTAAGAGAGGTCCAAAGTGCTATCTATGGCAGTCTAGGGGAGGAAAAAATAAATTCTGGCACAGTGAATCAGGAGAAGCATCATGGAGAAGATAGCATTTGAATTAGCCTTGATAGATGAGTAGGCGTTTAATTGGTAGAGATGTGGGGGAGAACATTCCAGGATATGGAGGCAAGGAAAATGCAAGATGTGCTTGGGAGATAGTATTTGGTCAAGATTTTTTTTCCTTCTTGAGCAAAGTGTGTGTATGACAGAGTATATTATGGGGAAGAAAACAACAACAATGCTGCTGCTACTTTTGTTTTGCATGGCAGCATGAGGATTTCAACAGATAAGATAGAAGAACCCCACTGAGTCTTTGGAGCCATAACACTCATTTTTGGAAGTCTTTTTTTGGTGAATAATTTCTGCATTAAGAAAATGAATCTGGCAAACACACACACATATGTATGCAAGAGAAAGATTAGGAGAGACTGGAAGTGTGGAGATTATGGGGAGGCTTTTATAATAGTTTAGGATAAGATAAATAGAGTTTGAGCTTCATTGGTGATAGTGGGAATGAAAATGGGACAAGTGGTAAGATGATGAAATAAATCTACTCTTTTTTAGAGGTATTGAATTTGAGGAACAAAGCAATACATCAAATTTAGTAGCTGATTGAAATAAGGCTGGAATTGAGGCTAGAGATGTAGATTTAGGAGTCATTTGAGTAGTGTCATAGTAAAAGTTTAAGGATAGCAAGAAAGGAAGAGTCCAGAGGCTAGGGAAATTCTCTTTATAGAAGATAGAAGGAACAAGATAGAAGTAGTCAGATGTAGGAGTACTACCAGGAAAGCACAGGCTCATGGAAGTCAAGAAGAGATTAACCATAAAAAGAAAGCATAGTGGGGAAAAAACCCCAGCTATCATAAAATTTGGAGTCAGACAATTTGGATTAATATTTAATACTATAAATTTAATCTAGATGCAGAATTCACATTCAACAAACACAGACTTAAAGAGGGGTGGGAACAAATTCATTATTTTTCAGAACCTTGATTCAAACAAAACGTAAGGGAAGAAGAAACTTATAGCATAAAAGTAATACACAATTAACAAACACAGTGATCACCATAACAACAAAGACAATATAAGAATCAAACATATAACATCATCACCAACATCTGAATTTCTTGGCTGGGAGAATCCCTAGTCACAGCCATTTAAAGTCTTGAGTGAGGGAAAAATTATCCCAGGCAAAGTGTCCCTTCAAGGGTGAGATTCTCAAAGTCCCTTTCCACTAAGGGGTTTTTATAGCTAAGAACAAAGAAGGCACTACACTAAGTATTCTCATTTGAGACATGACTCTTGAGACAAAACAGACTTCCAGGTGCAGGATGCTTCATTTCGAGGGACTCATTTTCCCTTTCTATGCTTTCTGGCATTTCATTAGATAATTGCAAGCATGTTTTCAGCAAACATGAGACATCACTGAGACACACTAGTATTCTCTACTAACTGGATTCCTTACAAATACCTGTATATTGATGTATTTCTCTAGACCTCAGTTTCTTCTTTTGTAAAAATGTGTACCTTGATGACTTTTAAGGTCTTTTCAAGTCATGGAGGAACCACAAATCATTTGATCTCTTTCAGCTTCCATTTCCTCATCTCTCAAATGAGGACTTCCTCAGGTTGTTCATGAAGATAAAAATGAGATATTTACAAAACTATTTGCAAATCACCAGCCAGTGTGTAAATTATCTTATTCTTATTAATCTCTTATTATTAGTAAGTTTATGATCTCCTAACACTAAAAAGTAGATGAAATGATACTACCGAAATAGATATAACAGAGACACCAAAGATAAACCAAGGGTAAACAAACACCAAGGAGAAAATGCTATTTGATTAGGAACTTAAGAGGTTATTAGTGAATTTTGTGGGAACAATTTCAGAAAAATGAGACCCTAATGCAAACCAGATTAAAAAGAATTACTGAGTATCAAGAAAGTGGAGAGAATGGTTAGGTGAGTCATTCAGAAGAAATTTTTTTTACATTAAAGGAAAATTGAGTATGTTCATAGGCAAGAGAAGAGAAATGTAAAATGTCACAAATCACTAATATGGCAATGGAAGGTAAGGTGAAATAACCTCCTCCCTTATCCCTTAAGTGGCAAGTCTGTTGTTTCTTGTGGTTCTATTACTGGAAAAAAATAAAGAAACAAGATATGCGGGGGTAGGTATGTTTCAGCTCCTCTAGCTCAGAGGATACTTTTTAAAAATTAAAACAGTGAATCTTTTAAATGTACAGTTCCATTATTGAATGACTTGAGATCAGACGTTATTACAGAGTTGCTAACATTAGTGAATAAGGACATCTGCTGGCCAAGAAAAGAATCACCAATCAGGTCAGAAAACTCCCAAGTTTCAATGGATTGTTAGAATCTTAAGATTCAATCCTTAAGAGTTGGAATGTGCTTTAGAAATCTTGTAGTATAACTTCCCAATTTTACATGTATCCCAGGAGTAATGAAGAAATGGTTTTTCTGTTTCTCTCTGTGAATAGCTGTCTCTCTCTCTGTCACTGTGTTGTGTCTCTCTGTGACTCTGTGTGTCTCTGTCTCTGTGTCTATCTCTGTCTTGTCTGCCTGTTTGTCTGTCTCTCCATATCTGTCTCTTTGGAATGACTCAGTTACTCCAATGTGCCTTGATAGAAGCAGGTCTGGTATTGGGGAAGAGGATAAGGTACAACATGGTCATTTGATTGCAGCTTACTATTTTCTCAGAATTCTAGAGTCTAATAGTGGGGAGAGACAGAGGTCTCTCTCTTTCTCTGTATGTGTGTGTGTGTAAAACTCTTGTGCTACTACCAGTGTATTTCACCTTTATGCTCAATCAATGACTATGATGTCATTGATTCTTAATAGTGAAATATTTACTAAATGATTAGACAAATGCAATAAAATAATATTCATAGTATTTATTCAGAAGAAAAGGTCAGAAATAATAAAAAAAATTTACTCCTCACAAAATAATTATACATTTTAGTGTCAGAGCAGCAATATTTGAAACATTACAGCTGACCCGTAAACTTTGGTTACATTCTTCTACCAATGTATGTGGAGTCTATGGGAATCTGGACATGCATTTGTAGAATCCTAGCAGGGAGATACATGAATACAAAAACCCATGTACCTAGGGGCAGTTCACATCTCTGAAATGTAAGCTTTGTTGACTTTGGTCCCCTCAGAATTAATTTATACTAGCTACTTCTCTGTAAATAAAGACCTTTCTGGTCTTCACTGCTTTCTTGTTTGTTAAAGCTTACTCCTCTTCTGCTCTGGAATTCATGAAGCAGTGTCAAGTTCTTTTAGCTCAAAGCCATTTCTAAACAGGAAGCTTAAAAAAGTTACACTTTTTTTTTTCCAGTGACTGACAGTTCCCATAAGCCAGATTGCTGCTAAACTTTTCAGATGTACAAATGACAAAGGAATTCTGCTTTTTTGAGTGGGGCTCTCAGCAAAGCCAGTCCTCTTCATAGCAAATGAAAAACCATGTTTTCTTAGTTCTCAAACCAGAAAGGGTAATAAAGGGCATGGCTGAGAAGTTTCCCTTCTCTCAGCCTATAGATAATATTAGAGAGCTATAAACTCAACCCTCCAAAATCTTTAGGATTCAACTCTTCACATCATCAACACAAATGCCTGAAGAATTCTCTCAACTGACCCAACCTTTCTCCATCTAATTACATAGTAGGGCCTCTCTTGCAGTCAATAAATTCCCCCAAAATGCAACAACAAAGTCTTGTAATCTAGTTCCTATCAGTTTATAAATTCATTCCCAGGTTTCTTGTAACTTCTTCAGAACTCAGTTCATTTTCCTGTTTCTTGTCTATCTCTTTTTATGGCTCCTTCTCCTTCTGGCTTCTTGTGCATTCAAATTAATGCTGCTTGGAGCTCTGTGACTCAACTCTATCTCATAAGATACGACTCAAGAAATTTTTGTATAATATATGAACCCAACATTCCTTAAATAATTCTTCATATAGTTGTTTGATTTATAATTTTGTCAAATACAACCTTTTAAACTCTAAAAATCTGTGTATGAGCTGATGGACCATGATGCCCTGAAACTATCTTCATCACAGTCATTGCATTGATTTCAAACAAGCCCTTAAGTATATTTATCTAAGGGGGAGTTCTTTTTCTGGTTTTCAGAACAATCTATATCTCCTTTTATTTTGTCTGAGGGACTGTGTTTCTTCACAATTGGTTTTATTAGTTTTCTTATATCATTGTTATTTTTATGCCTCTGTCAGTAACCAAATTATTCACATAAGAAAGGGATCATACCTTATATTTGGATGAAGAAACAGACCAAGAAAGAGATTAAGTAACTTGGTTCTTGACTTGGTCCCAGAAATATAGTATAGCTTCAGATAGAAGTTATATAAAATAAAATGTTTTTAGAGAACTCTGTGTGTATGGTTAATTGACTTTCTATATCCTAAAGATAGTAAATGGCAGAGCTATTTTGAACCCAGCAGCAAAATTTCCCCATCAATTAATTTTTGATTGAAGAGTTCATTAGATTCTATTCAACAAGTTAATATTGATTAAGCATCTACAATATAAGATAGGATGACGGCATATGTAGTGCTGTACTGGGTGCTGAAGATTCAAAGATGAGACAAAGTACTATCAGGGAGCTTTCATACTAGTAAGAGGAGAAGACAAATATGTTAATTCAATTCAACATAATCAACATTAATCACTTATTATGTGCACAGACAAGAATCATACTTGGTTATTTGGTGAGGGGAAAAAGTTCTAACAGCTTGAGAATGCTTTGGGTAGTAGGTGGCCTGTACCTTGAAAAGGGTATTTGAATTTGAAAGATGAAGTTCTTGAATGGCAGTGGGGAGCAATGGAAGTTTGTGAGTAGGGAAGGGATATGGTCAGAACTGTACCTTAGGAAGAATATTTGGTATCTCTATAGATGGTGTGTTACTTAAGTGAAGCTTGAAAAAAATAATTCAATCATTAAAAGGAAAATTAATAGGAACTAGGGGGATGGCTGTGTGTATAAAGAAAAAAGGAACAGATATAAGAAGTCACGTGGAGATAGAACTGACAATTTAATAAACTGGACGTGAAGGTTGAGGGAGAAGTAAGTGAGAAAGATGATTCCAATATTAAGTCCTATCAAATGAAATTGAGAAGAAAAGGAAAAGATGACTTCTGCTTTTGAAATATTGAGTTTTAGATATTTATGGGATATTTGGGTAATGTCCAGCAAATTGTTGGTAATAAAAAGAGAACAAAATTGGTGGTATTGATTTGGGAATCATTTATCTGGAGCAGTCAAACAGAGGGGATGGTGACCAAAGGAATTCTCATTGATATTCTGACATGTCCCTTGGTCTCAGAAAAGGCTGGGTCAGTGCCCAGTCTGTATGGGCTTTAGAATCACCACTGTTAAATGAGTAGGAGGCATCATGGGGAAGTAGAAGTAGGGAGATGTAAGTTCTGTCAATTTTGTGACTCTGGTCAAGTTGTTTAACCTTCATCTTAGCAACTCTCTAAGATTATAGCATATAAAGAAGATGTTGATATGTATTTGTAGATGATGTTCCTCCTCTAGGGAACTCTTTGATTCTGTCCCTATCATTATCTTAGCTAGAAGTGATAATTGAATCTTCAGAGGGTAGATAAGATCAGCTAGAGAGAGTCTAGAATAGGGGTTGTTAACCCTCAAGGAGTCCATGGATACATTTGTAGGGACTTAGGGAAGAAATAAAGTTACATTTTTAACCATTTAACTGAAATTTAAATTTTCTTCAATTATGAATGAAAGAAATATTCTGAGAAGAGATTGGCTTCACCAGACTTAAAAAGATCAAGATGTTTTAGTTGAGAAAAAAAGGAAATCAAGGCCTGGAAGACAGAGCTTTGAGGTAAAACCATATTTAGGTGATGAAAACTGGATACAACAATGGAAACTGAGAAGCAGAGGCAGCTAGTATTTCTAATAGTTTGGCAGTGATAAGGAAAATGTGATATCAGATTATCTTTGAGTGGGAACAGCAGAGTCAAGTGAAGGCTTTTTCTTTCTAAAATTTAAATTTTATTGATATCTTTTCTTTGATTAGTAAAATAAGTGAATATATATATATATAATATGTATATGTATGTTCCTTGTATAATCATCTCGCTTTGCTCCAATTAAACCATGTCATACAACAAAGAAAGAGTTATGCATATATACCCCACATAATGATCACTTCTGCAAAGTATGCAATATTTTCCCTTGATCTCTCTGCTAAAGAGGATAGAATTATTTTTTATTATCTGTTCTCTGTGACTATTACTGGTTTTTCATTTACTTGTCATTTAGTAACCTTTTCCCTAACATTATTGTAATTGTATATATTTGTTATTTTAATTCTTCTTATCAATTGTGTGTTAGTTCACCTGTGTCCATGGTTCAGTGAGTAGCTCTTATTTGTTATTTCTCACTTCACAGTAATATCTCATTACATACTGGGATTTGTCTAAGTCATTACCCCAAAAAGATGCTGCTATGAATATTTTAAAATATATTGGAATTTTGTTTCTGTCTTTGGCCTCCTTTATGTATATGCTCAGTAATCACATGAAGACAATACTTTAGTCTTGCAAGAAAGACCACTTTATGCTTAGTCCAGTGGAAAGAGAACAGAGGAACTATTCTGTGTCCCTGGGTTCACATTTTACCCCTGACTTTTGTTATCTGTGGATGTCATGCAAATCATTTAACCTTTTTGGATCTCAATTTTCTCACATATAAAATGAAATATGTACTTTATGGTCTCTAGATCGATGATTCTCAGGGACTGGAACAGAACAAAGTAAATGAAAATCTAGAGGGATTTTGACTCATGTATGTAGTAGCAGAAATCAGGGAAGTCATGACTTCCTTTTTCTCTTAAGTTGTGAGATAATTGGCTGAAAGATCACTGGGGACGGGGGGGGGGGGGAAGATAATGAAAGTTATGTATATTTGTGTGAAGGTGAGGTATTTTGGAAGACTAACCATGGGAGAGATCCCTTAAAGTTTGAGAGGAATCAGGGAAGGATTTCTTGATCTGATTAGCACTTAGGATTGTTTTTGAATGAGAGGAAGGATTTTGACACATGTAAGTATGGGTGAAAGATCATTCTAGGAATGGGAAAATAGCCTACACAAAGGCATTTTGACTTTATCATATATTTCTTTATTTCTTATACAAGAGGATAGCTATATGCTAAAGCTACAAAGTAGGTTAGAGCCAATCTGTGGAAGGTCTTGGAATATTCATTTTATTTTTAGAGGCAGTAGGGAACTATTTAAGGTTTTTGAGAAGGGGTATGTTATCACATTAGCTTAGTGGATTACAAAGATTACTTTAGTACTTGTATAAAGTTTGGATTGGGTTAGAAAAGAGACTAGAAGAAGGGAGAATAATTAGAAAGATATGAAAAAATTCCAAATGAGATATATTATCTGAACTAGGGTGGTGACAGTAGGAGAGAATAAATATAAAAGATCATGAGATCACAGATTCACACATGGAATGGACCTTAGACTTTTTCTAGGTTAAACTCCTCCTTTTACAGAGGAAGAAATTGAGGCTTGGAGGCGAATTGAATCACTAAGGTCACACAGGTGGGAAAGGGCAGAATTGGGATTCAAATTCAATTCATTTGATTCCAAATTCAACTTTCTTTTCAATGTACCATGATATCATGAAGATGAAATTGACATGTTATTGAGGCTGTGTTATCTCTTTCCTCCCATTCAGTCTATGTTCTTTTACTTCATAGGTGTTGCATACACATCAGAATGTTTTCCCTGCAAGCCAGGAACATTCAGTGACAAGCCAGGTTTGTCCAACTGCCAGATTTGCCCTAGAAACACCTATTCTGAGAAAGGAGCTAAAGAGTGCATAAAATGCAAAGAAGATACCCAGTTTGCAGGTAGGGATATTTTTTATAAGGAATTATGTTTTCTTTCTTAAAACAATTTTTATGTCATATAAATGAAGCACAGAATATCAGAATTGAAAGGGTATGAAAAAGTCTTGGCTAAATTATAAAGTCAGAACAATTTGAGTTTTCACTTTTTAATGCTTTTTGTCCTCGGTTTCTCCTTTGGTACAATGCCTTTTCCTACAATACCTTGGGAGGCTACTGTTCTCTATTGCCTCCTTGAAATGGAGAGCTCCAAGTTTCTGGGTGGAATAAATGTGACTGGAGCCAAGTAAATACAGTGCTCTTAGAAAAGGTTTGTCACGATACTAAAACAGCCAATTTGTAATTAAAGATGCTTGAGTAATGCTGGACTTTAGAAAAAGAAACTCCAATGTTCTATCACTGTAAAAGAACTAAGAGAAATACAGTATCCTTTTATCTTAGACTCTAATTCAATCTCACTTGCTGATTCAATTACTTATGTTTTTTTTTTTTTTTCCTGGCTTCCAAAAGGAAGTGCTCCATTTCTGAAATTTATGTTTTTGCATTGCAGATGAAGGATCCAGTCAATGTATGGAGCGCCCTCCTTGTACACAAAAAGACTACTTTCAGATTCATACACCATGTGATGATGAAGGAAAGGTACAGTTATTGTGAGGACTTCCACAATCCATCAATTTAAGCTTCCTGGTACTTACCAGGGAATTAAGAATCACTTACTCTATAATAGGATCCCAGATCTATAACTGGCTCTGGAGGACATCTGATCCAATTTTTTTATTTTTACAGAGGAGGAAACTGAGACCCAAGGAAGTTAATGGAATTGCCCAAGATCATAGTAGTAGTAAGCATTAGAAGTTTGCTTTGAACTTTAATATTCAATTTCCAAAGTCAGTGAAAAGAAGATGAATTTAAGCAATATACATTAAAGAGCTTTTTTTTTTTTCTTTTTGAAATAGTCATTTCTAAACCTGTTAACTCCAAATTTTATACTTTTAAATCACAGGGAACTAATGTCTCACAGCAATTGAATTTTTTTGTACCATAGTGGGTTTCATCAGTTAAAAACCATGCAGCTGTTGGGTAATGCAATTTTTGGCAAATAGCAGTATAATTGCATTAGCAACTGCAAAATAATCAGCATAAAACTCTACTTTGCCAGAGGGAGAATGTGTCTATAGACTTTTAAAGTTTCTCTGCGATTCTTTTAATTAAAGAATCCATAGACACTTCATGAATAAAGCAAAATTAGATGAGAAATTTGCCTTTTTCATGCTATTTTTGTATTTGGGGAATAAATTAATTGCTTCTAAGTTTGTTGGATGGTGAATACTGGGCATAGTAACTTTCTTTTATATACTAGATCTTGCTTCACATTTATACTTTAATAATAATTATTATAGCTTAATTTGTTGTTTTCAGAGAATTAATTTTTTTTGAGTTTGACAGTAAAACCAAATTGATATGGACAATAATACAGTAAAACCTCATGAATCTAGAATAACTAGAATAATCTAAAATAACTCAAAAATGACTTAAATATTTAAATTTAGAATTAGTTAAATATCTAATATGTTTTAAAAGTGACATATTAGTTTATCATTTTCAAATACAGTAATTCAAATCAATAATTGCTTATAAAACATTATCAAGAGAAATTTCTGCTTTAGTTAGAAGATTATTTGTGTTTAGCTTGTATCATAGAACCATAGATTTAGAAATGGAAGCAACTTTAGATTGTTGAGCCCAATGCCCTCATTTTGCAAATGAGGAAACTGATGTAAAGAGAGAATAACTTGGTTAAGGTCACTCAGTTTGTAACCATCTAAAATGGGATATGAAACTGAGTCTTCCCAGAGCTATATCCACTGAAACATACAGTAAGATGGATGAAAAAAAAGTTTTTCTCAGGTTAAGCATATGTGTTGTAAGTTTTTAATAGCCAGTAAAATAAATTTATCTTAGAATGATTATTAATTAATACTAGTATTTCCAAATCAATAAGATTCTACTAATATCAAAACTATTTGAGTTTTTATTGTATTACAAAAAAGGATACACAAAAGGTCAAAATCATGAAGTTTTATGGTAAGATAGTTATTATACAAATTAATAATTGACCTGTACCTAAATGTAAATGCATTTTAAATACATTGAATATGTTATTCTTCTTAATTTTCTATTATTCTATTATCATTTGAGTATGGAATCATCTAGGGAAGGTGGAATGTCATTTGTGAATGTGATTATAAAAAAAGGAAGAACTTTTGTTAGGTCCATGACCTTTTTAATTTTATCTGCAACATTAATGTAAGTATAAAGTTTACAGCTCTTGCAATATTACTCATAAATAAAAATATACAATGCAAGGGTCAGTAGATGTGTGTTGAAACTTAATATTTTTATAGTAGAGAACCTTTGAAATTGTACATGAGAAGGTAGCAAATAGGTGAACATTTATAATGTCCTTTTATTGAATTTAGGCACACTATTTATGAACTACTATTTCTTGAAACAAGTATTTCCAATGTTGTTTATAGCTCATCATAAGCCAAGTAATACTCATTCACACATTTCTGCTTTCCAGGTTAAGTGTTATTAAATTTATGAGGAGGCCAAAGAGTTAAATAGTGGACAATCAATTAAAAAATATAATAACTTTCAACATGAAGAGATCTCCTAGAAAGACTTCTGTATTTGGAATCAAAATTCCTTTTTTGGGGTTTTGGTCCTGCTTCTGCCACTTAATTAATAGTCCTTGGATTTCTGAATAGTCTGTTGCTTCATTTTTAAAATGAAGACTTGGACTAACTGCCCTTTAAAATCCCTTCTAGTTTTGAATACTTTCAACCGAAATGTATTTTTTATTTGTTTCAAAGTTAGCAGTGAGATCTTTTAATTGTTCAATCCAATGACCATTTCTTCTTTCCCTCTTTTTGATCTCTCTATGCCATTTGACAGTTAACTAGTCCTTTCCGGATAATCTCTCTTCTTTACATTTTTGTGACACTGCAGTTATCCCTTTCACATTGTGACTTTATTTATTGTGGTTTCCACATACTGAGGATCAGCATAAGAAATTAAATGGGAATCTTTTGGGAGTTTTGTGGAAATTGCAGATGATATGTAAAGGCCAGCAGATGAAACAGAAAACGTTTAGAAACTCAGAAATGCATAAAATATATGTATATTATTATGTAATATCAACATATTTTATCATTCAATGCAATAATAATATAGACTTATTCTCTGTTACAAAGGGAGGGTCAAAAATTTTTTAGATCAAGGGGGCTTCTCACCCCTAACTTCTGAGATGTGGAATGGGAATTGTACTCTTTCCTGGTTTTCTATTGCCCTTTTTATTCCTTTTCAGCTCTTTTGTTAGACAGTGATGTATATCTCTTACCCTCTTACTCTTGATGTTCCCTAGGGGTCTTTCTTGGGTCTTCTATTCTTTTTTTATACCCTCTCCTGATGATTTCATTGATTCCTAATGTGTTCAACTATCATAATTATACAGATAATGCCCAGATCTATGTATGTATTTCTAATCTCTATCCTGAGTATTAGTGTCATATCACCAACTGCTTTTTAGGTATCTCTAGCTTAATGTCCCAAAGGCATCTCAAACTTAAGGTGGCCAGAATACAATTCATGATCCTTTACTATAGTAATTCCCTTTTAGTGGTTTACAAGCTCCTTTGGGGTTCATGACAATGATGAAATGAGTCTGTGCTAAAAATTCTTATCAATGTAAGTAGTAAATAATTGCCCAAATGTCATTACAGATATATTTTTAATATATCCATACCCAATGCCTATCAGAATGTTAACACATTTTTTTAAATTGGAAGGTTATGATAATTCATGAAGTAAAAATCACTGGGAACCACTTCATAACTGTCCTTCTTCCGCACAACCATTTCTGATGAGGGTCCTATCATCTTTTTAGTCATTCAGCTTCTAAACATGGAATCATGGCTTCTTTACTATGTACCTTATCTAATCCTTAGTATAGTTTTCGTTGATTCCTATTTCCAACCCAACTAATCCCTTTTCTCCATTTAGATGGTCACAATTCTAGTGGATTATAGCAGTAAGCTACTTATTGTGCACTTAATTTCCAGACTTTTTCTCTAAAATCTATCTTTCTTACAATTATCTAAGTAATCATCTTAAAGTAGGAGCCATAGAATCTCAGAATTTCATATCAAGAAGGGTCATTAGTTCTGTTCAACTAATTCCTATAAAAGAATTTTCTTTGCACTGTATCTGGTAAGCTTTTTCTGGAAGATCTCAAGTGAGGACAAATACATCTCTCAAAACAGCCCATTTCAATTTTGTACAATTCTAGTTTTTAAGAGGGGGGTGGTACAGTAGATAGAGCACTGGGCCTAAAGTCAAGAATACTCTTATTTGTGAGTTCAAATTCAGCCTCAGACGATCACTATGTGACCCTGGGCAAGTCATTTAACTCTGTCTGCCTCAATTTCCTCATCTATAAACTGAGCTGGAGAAGGAAATACTAAGCTACTTCAGTATCTTTGCCAACAGAACCACAAATGGGGTCAAGAAAAGTCAGATACAACTGAAATAATTGGACGATAATAACAATTATTGAAAAGTTTTTCCTCATGTGAGGTCTAAATTGGCCTCTGCAATTTTTGTGCATTACTTCTAATCCAGACCTCTGGGGCCAATTGCTAGTTGTGCACCTCTCTTTCTTAGGATAACTGTTCTTGATAAATTATCAAACCTGACCATAGCCATTAGTGGCTTCCTGGCATCTAGGACACAATACAAATTCCTCAGACCCTTAAAAACCCTTCACAATCTGGTCCTTGCCTAATTTCCCAGACTTATTTTGCCTTACTCTTTCACATATTCTCTTTTCCTTAAACTAGACTGCTTGCTCTTTCCTGAAGTTTGGTATGTCATTTCCTTCCTCTGTGCTTTGGAAAAGTTTGTTTTCCATGCTAAGCATCCACTTCCTTTTTACCTCTACCCTCTAGAATCCGTAGCTGCCTTTGAGCCTTAGCTCATGTATTATTTCTTAAGGAAGAAAGATATGTTCTCTTCTCGGTTCAAGTTGTGTCATCAAGAAGGCTCCTCAGTAGCCATCTGTCCAACCATGTTTAAGAAGGAATTTTCTCTATGATATATCTGATAAACTTTGGCAGTTTGGTGAGTCTATGGATCCCTCCTTAGAATAATGTTTTTGAATGAATAAACAAAATTACATAGAATTACAAAGGAAACTGTTGAAATACAGTAATCAAAATACTTAAAAAAAAGTTCACAGACTGATTAAGATTTCCTGTTAGTTAATAGTATTCCCTCCTTCCTCAGATTATCATGCTTTTAATTATCTACTTAAATGTTGTATCTTCACAGTAGGATGTAATCTTCTTGAAAGCAGGGAATATTTTTCATTTCAACTTTGTTTTCTAGCACCTTGCACAGTGCCTTGAACATAGATGGCTCTTAAATAGGCTCATTAAATTATATTGAATTTTGTCTGTCTAAATGGATTTAAGGCAATTATTTCTGATGTCTACGCCAGCACAATTATTTGCCCTAATCTAATTTTTTTACAAAGAAATTTGATTCCTATGTAGTAGGTGGGATGACTTATACATGGATGGTTATGTGACATTTCCCTTGTGGTTTAGCTAATTTGTGGTTCTAGAAAGAGATTCTAATACTTATAGCTATTTATATGTCTATAGTCCTTGCCATGTTTTCTTCTGCCTTCCTTTATGGCCTCATTCTAAACATCTAAGGAAAGTTGATTTTAGAACAGAAGTAACCATTTAATTCTTTGTGATAAATGTCTTTCAGGCATGAAACAAAGGTTGTTGGATTTTGTGCATATTAAAAAAATCATAAAATCTTAGTTGTTTGAGGATTTAGCAATCCCTAATTTTTGATGGGGAATTTTTCATGGCTATTAGAATTAATTCAGTTTGATTCAACATATATTTGCTGATGTAATACTATATATAATTAAAATTCTGTCCAGATTGCATGTCACCATCATTATTATGTTGTCACAACAATTTTGTTAAAAGTTTACTAAATCCATAGAAAAGCAGTATGATAATGGTCCAGGTTTGAATCCAGGAAGATTGGAATCAAGTTTCACTTGCAGTAGATACATAAGTTGTATCACCTGGGTCATCTCATTCAATCTCTCAGTGCTTTAGGCCAAGTCTTCTTAAACTTTTTCTACTCATGACCCATTTTCACCTGAGAAATTTTTAATGTGACTTTGGGTATATAGGTATATAAAATAGGCATACAAATCAAACATTTACTAATGATATCATAATTTCATGGTCCCTACATTCAGGCACAAGACTCCATATGGTGTTGAGAACCACAGTTTAAGAAGTTGGATTCTAGGCCATTCTCTAAAACTGGAAGTTGCAGAGAAGACACTAACCTGTATTGGAAGAGTTTCTTCATCCCAAAGTCTTCATAACAATTAAATTGAAGATCCTATTCCAGTTTCAGTCCTTATGTACTTAGTAGTAATTAATCACTGTCCATTTTGTAATAGCATACTAGGTAATTTGGGTCTGTCAAGAAATCTGTAGCCTAAATGAGAGAAACAGGATAAATTATAAGATAATATTATCAATAGGAATAAATACAGGGGCTACTACAAATAAGTTGAGTACCCAAAGTCTAGATTCCCTATAACAGGTAACCTCTATTAAGGGAACCAGTAAAATTAAGATATACCATATGCTGTTAATAAGAGTCAACATAAAAAAATCAGAAATTTACAAAGCAGATTAATATAGGGGTAATTTTTTGCTATTGAAGGATCTATCACGATTCCTTCTAATAGTGATCTATTATTATTATTGAAATTATTATTATTATTATTGAAATGGTGTCTCTCAAGTATATATAATCACATACACAGCTATAATTTTAGTAGAATTTCCAATATTCCAAAAAGAGAAGGTGACAATATGCAGTAGGAGAAAGAGCTCTGTACTTGCATAAGAAGAACAGGTTTTTATTTCCAGTTTTGCTTACCACTTCTATAAGCTTGTATGTACCTTCTTTAAACATTAGGTTCCTCTCCTATAAAATATGAAAGAGGTAGTATGATCTTTAAGACTATTTCTAACTAAAAATCTATGGCTACAATGAACCAGCATACATTCACTGGGAATTATTTATGCCAAACTAACCTCATTTTCTTTTTTGTTATTAATTTGGCAATTCATCTATAAACATATGAAGTATTTTAGTTTAACAGCATCCTCTTGATAGAGGCAGCCTGTTGTAGTGATCCAGACTTAGAGTGTTCAAACTTCTAATCTCAGCTCTGCTGCTAACTAGCTGAATTCACTTAACCGTCTGGGTCTTAGTTTTTCCATCTGCAAAATGAAAACGTTAGATTAGAAGCTATCTAAGATCCCATGTGGCTGATTCCATTGTTGCATAGAAAGGTGGTATGGTAGAGATTTAGCTTCGAATCCAGGAAGATGTCATAGCAAGTCCCATTTCCAGTAGGTATTGGTTGTTTAACCTCAATCAATTCATGTGTTGTATTCTGCATTTTATCGATATCAAAGAAGGGCTATATAGATATCTGTCTTCTTTGAATACATTTGTGTTTCTTAGGATCTTAAAAATGTTTTTCTTTCTTATCATGAGCATAAATATCAACACATGAATATTTTAATACAGTCAATCATTCTGTAAGCAATTATTAAATACTTATGATATGTCAAACACAGTGCTAAGTACTGGAAATACAAAGGTAAAACCAGACCCTGCCCTCTAGGAGTTTCTAGACTTGTACTGAGAAACTATAAGCTTCTCAACATAAGGACTGTTGTGTGTGAGGAAAAGTAAGTAGAATCATTGTAGATGGGTTGATAGGAGACAATTCATTAAATATATATATATATATAATGCACACATATAAACATATATGTACATACATACATACATATATGCATGTATATATGTGAAATTGAATTATCCCATTGCTTTTATTTTTCTAAAAAGTATATATTAAATTTAACATGATAGTAGTAAAATTGCTCTGCTTAGTATCTCCAATATAGTTTCTTTTTCACCTTTGAATCTATTTTACCTGTAACCAATGTCATTTCATTTGATTAAATCTCCTGTTTTTTGTAGAGAGTTGAAAGCCCTTTCTTTCTAGCTAGAGGTGCTAACTGATTCTCTTGACATTTCAGCAAAGCAAGACTTATCCATTATTTTATAGATGGTAACACTGAGATAGACTAATGTGATAAATGGTTAAAGTGAACTGCTTAGAGACCAAAATGTGCAAGCTGAAAGAGCTGAGGTTAAGAAAGAAAAATGCCATTTATAATTGTGTTGAGCAAGGTGTCTTTTTCTAAATAAACTTGTTGAAATAAGGTGACATTTTTATCTTCCTAAAGGGATTCTTAAGGGAAAAGTTAGTGTAATCTACAAAGACTTTCTGTTACTGAGTTTCTGTCATTGGAAATAACTTTTCAGAGTAACCATTGAAATTCTGATTTACCAACCCACCTTCTAGAATTGTTAGAATTACTATTTGAAGGAGATGGGATTATTAAATCAGATTATTAAATCACTTTAAGGAAAGGAAGCTTTAAATTCTCTTACAGCTATAATTTTGATTATTTTCCTCTTTTTGGTTAGTCCATTCTCTTTGGTGCATTTGGGATATATTTACTGGGGATCCTTTAAATGGAACTATGTTCTTCAAAGGTTGTCTGTTCTTATGTTAGTATTTTTTTTTTAAATTGAATGACTATCAGATTGAAGAAAAAATGTTGACTCAGATTATCTTATGAAAGGTAAGCTTGGTAAATGAATTAATAATATATTTGGTTTATTTAAATACATACATGTAAATGACTTTTTTTTATGCTCTCTGATAAAGAATGAAAGAAAAGCTCTCCATCTCCAAATGCCTTTAAGTGAAAGAAATGTTTTTGCTATCTCTCCTTTCTTGTTTGTGTACTTAATAGTAGATATTACAGAGACTGTGATTAATTTTCAACTGTTATGAACTAATAGAATAACAATGTAATGCTTGGTATAACATTTGATGCATTTTCTTAAAGAAAGTTTTCTTGAAATGATCTGGGGAAATGATAAAGGAAAACTGAGGCACCTGAAGCATAGTTTATAGACTAATATTCTTCACTGACACCTAATTTCCCCCCGCTCCTCCTTTCTTCCATGTTGTTTTCTGATTATGGGGCAGCCTTGTATCACGATCCACAGTCTGTCAGTTATTTGAACATGTCTTTGCTGAGAACATTTAGCTGTGTAGGATTTTAATGAAATGGAAACCTGATATGTGCTTTCTATTTCACCTTACAGACACAGATAACGTACAAGTGGATAGAGCCCAAGATCTGCCAGGAGGACCGTGCAGATGCCGTTAGGCTTCCCCCTTCTGGAGAGAAGAGAGATTGTCCCCCATGCAACCCTGGTTTTTATAACAATGGCTCCTCTTCTTGTACTCCTTGCCCACCTGGAACATTTTCAGATGGAACGCAGGGTAGGAATTTGATTTTCCCCAGAAGGCAGTATTTACAGAAAATTTTTAAAGAGAGAACCATCTGTAGCTAATGCAAGGGTTCTAAATGTTCTTGTGTCACAAATCTCTTCAGCGGTCTGTATAAAACGACCCTTTTCTTAGAATAATGTTTTAAAAAACAAAATAGAACAAATAAGATTATAAATGAAATGAATTATATATAAATTAATTATATGTAAACATAAATTATATAATAATAAATTTTCTCTCTGTTTCCATCTCCCTCCTTCTCTGTCCCCCCGTTTATGTCCTTCTCTCCCTGTCCCTCTCTCTGTCCTCACCTCTGTCCCTCTCTTCTTGTGCCTCTCTCCCTGTCCCTCTCTCTGTCTCCCTCTCTTTGTGTCCCCCTCTGTATCCCTCTCTCTCTCTGTCCCCCCTTTCTCAGTCCTCCACTCTCTGTCTCCTCTCTGCCTCTGTTTCTCTCTGTCTCTGTCCCTCTCTCTTTCTTTCTGTCCTCCTTCTCTCTTTCTGTCCCTCTCTCTTTCTCTTTCCCTTTCTTTTTGTCCCTCTTTCTTTGTATCCCTCTATCTCTGCCCCTCTTTTTCTCTCTCTCTGCTCCCCCTCTCTGTATCCCTTCTCTCTCTCTTTCTATCTCCCATTTCTCTGTTCCTCTCTTTGTCCCTCTCTCTTTGTATTCTTCTATCTCTGCCCCCTTCTTTCTGCCCCATCTCTCTCTGCCCTCCGTATCTCCCTTTATGTGTCCTTTTATCTCTCTGTCCCTCTTTCTGTGTGTGTCCTTCTCTGTGTGTCCCTCTCTCTCTCCCTCTCTTTCTTTGTCCCTCCCCCTCTCTCTGTCCCTCTTTCTATCTCCTTCTTTCTCTATCCCTCTTTTTGTGTCTGTCTCTCATCTGTCTGTCTCTGCCTCTGTCTCTCTCCATCTCTGTCTCTGTCTTTATGTCTCTCTCTCTGTGTCTGTCTCTGACACACACACACACACACACACACTCTCTCTCTCTCTTTCTCTCTCTCTCTCTCGGTTCAAAACCTCTGGCTCTAAAGAAAGGTTTTCTCTTTGCTTCTAGTTCCTTGCACTTAGCAGTCACCTAATAATTGATCATTTAATTGAATCAGCTGAATGATGTGTTTACATCAAAGTCCTTTCAAATCAAAATAATTCTTACATCAGTACTAACTTGGAAGATAACTATCGATTTGTCAGAAATTAAAGCTTGTGAATATTCAGTCTTAAGTTATGGCATCACTTTAGTCTACCATGGATAAAGACATGTCACTGAATGTGTTAGGTGTTTAATAGAATTTTGTATGGAGATTTTGGCAGTGGCACAAACTTTTGTTTTCAGATACTCACAGGAAAACTTCCCTAATTTTATTGTTAAACCCTTCCTTAATTGTGAGATGATGGTAGCAATAATGCTGAAATGGCTAAAAGAGTATGTGATTGCCTTTATGATTGAGCTTTATGTTTGTATGAAGGGGAATTAATCTATGGAAATTAAGTAAATATGTTTTCTAAAGTCACTCAATGGTCTTTTCCCTTTTTATATTGAATAAATCTATGTATTTTTTCCTTTTGATATTTTCAATGGATTTTCTTTTCCAGATTTTTTTTGGGAAATGTTATTGACTCTAAAAGAATCAAGAAGTTCTAGAAGCTTCATTCACTCTTTTTAATTTGTCCTTGAACCCAAATTAAAATGTCTTCAGTGATGCTGTTGAAAGAGAGTGGGGGAATTTTCAATAAGATACACAGTTGGTATTATTGTCTTCCTCTATTCTCTCTATTCCTCTGTCTCCCCTAGAATGCAAGCCATGCCCAGCAGGAACAGAGCCTGCTTTAGGTTTTGAATATAAATGGTGGAACATCCTGCCTGCCAATATGAAAACCTCCTGCTTCAATGTTGGGAACTCAAAATGTGATGGAATGAATGGTGAGTCCAAATTGCAAGCTTCTTAGTATAGTCAGGAATCACAGACAGCTGTTTTCTGGCTCATCTTTGTATGAACAAACTAAATGGTGTTGAGTGGGAAATTAAAATGGACTTTTTTTTTATTTAATAGCCTTTTATTTACAGGATATATACATGGGTAACTATACAGCATTAACAATTGCCAAACCTCTTCTTCCAATTTTTCACCTCTTACCCCCCCCCCCCCCCTAGATGGCAGGATGACCAGTAGATGTTAAATATATTAAAATATAACTTAGATACACAATAAGTATACATGACTAAAACGTTATTTTGCTGTACAAAAGAATCAGACTCTGAAATATTGTTCAATTAGCTTGTGAAGGAAATCAAAATGCATGTGTGCATAAATATAGGGATTAGAATTCAATGTAATGGTTTTAGTCATCTCCCAGAGTTCTTTTTCTGGGCATAGCTAGTTCAGTTCATTACTGCTCCATTAGAAATGATTTGGTTGATCTCGTTGCTGAGGATGGCCTGGTCCATCAGAACTGGTCATCATATAGTATTGTTGTTGAAGTATATAATGATCTCCTGGTCCTGCTCATTTCACTCAGCATCAGTTCGTGTAAGTCTCTCCAGGCCTTTCTGAAATCATCCTGTTGGTCATTTCTTACAGAACAGTAATATTAAAATGGACTTTTTTTTTTATTAGGCAGTTGGGATTAAATGACCTGCAAAGGGTCACACAACTAATAAGTGTTAAATTGCCTGAAGCCAAATTTGAACTCAGGTCCTCCTGATTTAAGGACTGGTGCTCTATCTACTGCGCTATGTAGCTGGCCCTTAAAATGGTCATATTGTTATTTTCTTTTACTTCAAATCTGGATGTTATAATCAAAGGACTATGGTGGTTTTTCCTTATCATGATAACAAATTGCTTCACTTTCTCATAAATGTGATATGTTTGATTGGGTAATTGAGTATTTAAGAGATAGGTGATAGAGTGGAAGAATATTGAACTTGAAATGCAAATAGAAAACCTGATTTTGAATCACAGTTCTGACATTTATTAAAAACAAAATTAGTATTTAATAATTTTAAGAATCTAAGCAATAGATTTATAACAATTTTAGCAACAAAAGAATAGAATAATAAATCTAACATTTTATTATTAGTATTGATAATTTATCAATAACTATTAAAAATTACAGACATTTATAGATAGCTTTAAAATTTACAAAGTACTTTACATCCTGTATGTCTTTTGTTTCTCACAGTTCTTCTGTAAGAGGCAGTGTGATATAGTGGGTAGATAACTGGTCCTGGAACAGGGAACATTTGAATTCAAATATTGTATTTAACATGTACTGGCTATGTGACCTAAGGCAAGTCTGTCTTCAAGTGTTTGAGAATGATCATTTTTAGGACCATGAATTTCAGAGAAGATCATTGCATCATATATCTGCATTGATATAGACAGAGGGAATTTCCCTACCTGAGAGTTTTCTATGTCAGTAAAGTTACACAATTAAACCCTATCTCAATATCTCTATATCTCTAGACATGATTTCCATTCTGTTGATTAAAGAAGTTGTAGCTCTGCTTTGCTTTGTTTTTCAGTTGTTTTAGGAGTGTCTGATTTTCTGATCTATTTTCTTTTTGGCAAAGATAATTGCCATTTCTTTCTCTAATGAATTAAGACAAACAGGGTTAAGTGATTTGCCCAATATCTGTAATTAGATTTGAACCAGGTCTTCCCAACTCTAGGCTCAACATTCTTTATGCTGTGTCACCTCACTGCTCTTTGGGGTTCTCTGTTACCTATGAAATTACATCCAGGTTTCTTGGTCTCCTTTATCTATCAAGAACTCTCTTTTATCTCATTCCAATATTTATATCCAGTTTTGTTTCACACTATTCTTCCTTCAGATACTCTATATTCTGATCTCTCAATGTCAGAAAACAAAACAGAACAAAGAAAAGTAAAATACCCAATATTCCTTAAGTGCACATTGAGCTTTCTTCCATGCAGGATGTGTTCCATATTTTTTGCTAATTACTTGTTTTTCAAGGTCCCCTTAAATGACTCCTCCTCCATTTGCCATCCACAGTTCTCCCAGCCAGAAATTATTTCTCCCTGGAGTGTCCCCTAAACCTTTAAAACTAAAGATATAGTCTGTATCTTCCCATTTACACAGTGATATAGGTATCAAAGGTGGTATCCCCATTTTATTGATGATAAATGATAAACTCAGATATGTTTTGACTTAGGCATGATCACTCAGTAAAGAAATAGGAATTTTTCCTTATTTCAAATCCAGGATTTTACTTATTACACTATGTTTCTAAGTTATAGAAATTCAGAATTGGAAAAGACCTTTGTGGCTGTCTAGTCTAAACCATCCATGGAACAGTATTTCAGTTTAAAGCACTCAACAAGTAGTCATCTACTGCTTTAAGACCTCTGTTGGGGAGAACCTCTTTCCCCTGAGACAACCCACTGGACAGCTCTAATTGTTAAGTTTTTTTCCTGCTCTCAAGACTGAAGTCTATCTTTGCAATATCACCCCATGACTCTTGATTTAGTACTCTAGGAATAACTCTTCAAATACTTGAATATCTATAGCTATTATGCTCTTTCTGAGAACTTTTTTATCTGGTCTAGACATCTCTACTTTCTTCAACAGTTCCTCATATGACATTAATCTATGGCTTTTCACAATTTTGTTTATTCTCCTTTGAATTGTTCTCCATCTTACCAATGCCCTTTTAAAATGGTTGCTATTCAGAACTGCAGATGTGATCTGACTAGATTCACTTCCTCATTTTTGAAAGTTTTGCCTCTCTTAATGCAGCCCAATATTGTTCTAAATTTTTTAGCTGCCCAGCACAGTATCTGGCACATAGTAGGTGCTTAATAAATGTTTATTCAATGGATGAATATATTTAATCATTTATAAAATGAAGGCAATAATTATATTCACAGGACTTCCCTCAGAGGGGTCTGTGAGGACCAAATAAGACAGTATATTTCAAATGCTTTATAAAGTATTACATAAGCATAAACCATTATGATAAGAGTGGATATATAGAGCTTATTTTTAAATAAGGAAGATGTGGGTTTAAATTTTATCTCTGATACATATTCTTCATGTAATCTTGGATAAATTGCTTAACTTTGCATTTTTCTAGGTGTGTCTCAAATTATAAATTACACAGAAGATATCAGCATCAGTTTTCTTATCTGAAAATATGAGAGTTGGATTTAGGAACCTTTGTGATCCCTCCCAGCTATACACTGTGTTACCTTTATTGTAGAGGGAGCTTCCATACTCAGGATTTTTCTATACCAATCCCAAAAGAAAACAACAACAACAAAAAAAAAAGCCTAGAGCTTGAAAATATTTATTTAAAAACTTGGAGAGGACTTAAGTCCTTCTAGTAGCTCTGGATCCTTCTCTAATGTGGAGTTAGGAGGGGAGAGGAGCAGCTCACATTCTAGCTCATCTCTCTATTGTAGGAAGCAGAAATAAAGTGAAAGAAGCAGTAGCTGTTGAGAAAACTAATTTTTCTTGAGCTCTTAGATGACCAGGCTTGTACTAAGATCTGTATTTTAATGGAGCTTGGTATAAAATTAAATAGGAACATTGGCTGAGCAATGTTCCTTTGTTGTATACATACCCAACTATCTTTGCCTGTTATCCTATTTTAAATAATTATGTTTTTGTCTTCTTCTCAATTCTTCTTCCTATCAACTTTGAGCAACTTGAACAGATCATCAGTGGCTCAATTTGACTTTTTATGTCTTACTTTATTTTGTCAGCCAAATAAGAAACACACCTCCATGAGGAGGATATTCTCTCTCTCTCTCTTCCCCTCCCTTTTCTCTCTTTATCAACATATTTCCCTCCCTCCCAAAACCATTGGAGGAGAACATTAAATATGTAGATTTCTACATATTTTTTGATAGGTGGTTTTATTTTTTTAAATGTACATTTATTTGAGGAGAAGAAGCAGAAAGATAAGATGGACAGAGTGGTGATAGTGGGAGAAAACAAACTTGCATGCTATCTCAGCTCTGCCATGAACTGCTTTGTGACCTTGCATAGTTCATTTTTTCTCCTTAATTTATACAGTTCACTTTATTTCACTGGGCCTCGGTTTCCTAATGTGCAAAATGAAGTTGGACTAAATGATTCCCAGAGCTAAGGTCCACTTATCTCTATTATTCCATGATGAATCCATGATAAACCTGTTGATTTAAGGAAAAGAACTTTGCATTCAGACATAATGTATGTGAGTGTGTGTCCCTCTCTGCCTCAGAGTCTCTCCATTTCTCTTTATCTCTCTGCTTCATCTTGTCTATTGCTCTGTTTTGTCTTTCTAACTCTATTATATCTCTGGTTCTCTCTCCTTCCTCTTCTTGTCCCTCCCTCCTTTCTCTTCTCTTGCTCTTCCTCTTCTCCTTTCTTCCCCTTCTTTCCTCTTTTTCCTTTCTCTTCTACCCTCTGCCTTACCCCTCTTCCTTATTCCTCCATTTTCCTGTTCTTCTTCTCCCTCCTCCTCTTCCCTCATCTTCCTCTTTCTTCTCTCCCTCTCTTTTCTTTCCTCCTGCCCCTCTCTCTTTCTCTTTCCTTCTTCGTACTTTCCTTCTACACTTCCTCCCTCCCTTTCACACTTTCTCCCTTCTCCCTCTCCTTCCCCTCCTTTTTCCTCTTCTTTTCTCCTGTCTTCTTTTCCCTGCTCTTGGTAGTCTGACATAACTAAAGAAACACTGGATTTAGTCATCAAGAAATAAAATCAATCTTGACTTCCACATTTATTTGCTGTGTGTTTTTGGCACAACTTAGTTAATATCTTTGAGCTTCCATTTTCTTGTCTGTAAACTATTGTTACTAGTATTTATACCTAATACAATTATTGTGAGGAAAAGGCTAAATCTGAAGTTCAATATATGTGTGGCAACTAAGTGGAGATCTATTGGTTATACACAGGTGACCCCACCTTCTCTCTCCTCACCCCCCACTGTTAGGGAGCCAGACTCCAGCCAATATACCAGCTTTGGCACATGTCTTTCCAGCCCTTTATTTATATCTGAGCTGAACATCTCCATCCCCCTTTTTCCTCTAGATAGCTTTAAATTTCCCCTCAATACTGTCGATTTAGAGTGAGATTTCCAGTGTAGTATATTAGAATTTGGAAAGGAAATATGTTTTATTTTAGAAAATGTAGACTTTATGGAGGTATAGAATTATTAGCTTTCTCATTAAAGTTTTTTTCGAAGCTGTTTTCTCATAGGGAATTTTGCAAAGAAACATCTTGCTGGTATCTGACCAGCACTTTTAACACTGTATTTAATTTACATTTGAGATTACTGAGAAGCACCTCCTCTTAGGGAGTTGTTAACTTTGAGTCTCATGATTGCTGATGATCTTTTTAACTTCATTTAAAACCATTGGAGGAGAACATTAAATATGTAGATTTCTACATATTTTTTGATAGGAGGTTTTATTTTTTTAAATGCACATTTATTTGAGGAGAAGAAGCAGAAAGATAAGATGGACAGAGTGGAGATAGTGGGAGAAAACAAACTTGCATGCTATCTCAGCTCTGCCATGAACTGCTTTGTGACCTTGCATAGTTCATTTTTTCTCCTTAATTTATACAGTTCATTTTATTTCACTGGGCCTCAGTTTCCTAATGTGCAAAATGAGGTTGGACTAAATGATTCCCAGAGCTAAGGTCCACTTATCTCTATTATTCATGATGAATTCATGATAAACCTGTTGATATAGCGAAAAGAACTTTGCATTCAGACATAAAGACTTCACTTTAAATCCAAGCTCTATCACTTAACTCATTACTTAACTAATCTCAGATAGTTCAATAAAACTCTGAGAATCTTTGTTTCTTCACCTGTAAAATACAGATAATAATATTATCTATGAGGGACAGCTAGGTGGTACAGTGGATGGAATACTGGTAATTGTGTGACTCTAGGTCAATCAATCGATTCTCATCTGTAAAATCAGGATAATAACATCTACCTTTCAGGATTGCTGTGAATATCAAAAAGAATAATATTTGTAAAACTTCTAGTGTAATACCTGACACATAGCATTTAACAAATGCTTGTTAAATTTTAAAAAAATGTTTTAAAAATCTACCTCATTGGGTTGTTCTAAGGAAAATATTTAGTAAACTACAAAATAATACATGAATTGGTCCTTCTCTTCTTATGTTGTTTGAAGGTTTGTAATTGAGATGCGGAATGGCATCAGTTTAGAAAATTGGGGGGAAATGTCTCTCCATTTATGACAATTTACTTAAGTTTGGCAGCTAATACTCTTAGAGAGTTTTATAGGTTCATAAATAGCATATGTCAGTGTGATAGGTCTTAAACTAAGATATTCCTCACTACAAGGCTCAATATCTATCTACTGTATCATTCTATATTTCATTCTTCATAGTAAAAATATACATTTGGTTTTTATATTTACAGGTTGGGAGGTAGCTGGAGACCATATCCAGAGTGGGGCAGGAGGCTCGGATAATGATTATCTGATCTTAAACTTGCATATTCCAGGATTTAAGTAAGGAAAATCACTGATTCACTGCCCTTAAGAATTTTTGTATCTTTCTTCCTATAGGAGTACTTGAAAGAGAAATTATTTATGTTTATCAAATATTATAATTATATACCTATATATATGTATATCTCATATAATAATTAAAATTATCAAAAAAGTATCAACCATAAGATAATTATTTACAAACTGTTTTATAGGATTCATCATGATCAGAAATTATTTTAATTGTTAGTCTTGTCCATCATTATTTAATTTTAGGAAATAATAGCTCGAATATTAGAACTGAAATGCTATAGTAACAAGGATTTGTCAATGCTGTAGAAAGAGAGAATGAATTATTGGTTAAAGCTAACTACAAGAATATTTATCTTTTCTCAACTATGCCCTTAAATTATGATGGCAGCTTGTGTAAATCAATTGGTTCCAATTTGTCTTTGTTTATTCCTTGTTGATCGGAGGTATTTATGCCAGAGGTTAGAGGAGCTTTTTCGCCATGATTATGTTTTCAGATATTTCAATATATGTTGGTGTTATTTGCAAAGAATGGCAAACAACCACATTTTGCCATGGGTCTCTAGATGTCTATGATGCTCTTTATTACAGCTTGCTCTAAACACAGTGAAAAGCAGAAATGAAATGAATTACAGCAGGAGGTCAATGGAACCAAATCTTTTTTGGCTTTTGTTTTCACTAAAAACTCAAGCTCAATTTGTCTCCAAATTGTATTGGGAACACATTGTAAATATTGCCTTTCTGCTTTGGCAAATAGGCCTCCAACATCTATGACGGGAGCCACAGGTTCTGAACTCGGAAGGATAAGTTTTATTTTTGAGACCATCTGTTCAGCAGACTGTGTGCTGTACTTCATGGTGGTGAGTGAAAAGAGCATCTTTCTATAGCACATGACTAAGCTTGCTACTATATTTCAAGTGGGAATTTTATTGCTATTCAAATACACAAAACAACTCATGTTTTTAAATTTTTCTGTTTTTCTTGGTGTGAATTGGGACTGCTTTTTTTTTTTTTTTTTTTTCCCAGTGATAAAAGTACCATTTGTGTGTGAGCTAATTTTAGAATTACAGAAGATCTAAAAGTCACTAATAGGCATGTACTTCCAGTAAGAAACATAGAAAACAGAACGGGGTAGTAAATAATCTCTCTTGCTTTACTTTGCCTTCCTTACCCTTTGCTGTACCCCAATCCACATTCGTATCAGAAGCCTGCAACATAGAAGTGAATGTGGGTGGAATAATATAATTAAGCAGAGATAAAAATAAACACACAAAAGAGAGAAGTAAAATGAATGAAGGATAGAAAAGATTTAGAGAGTAGGTAGTATTAAAGAGGCAAACAAAAATCTTTATTTTTCATTGCAGAAGTCATAGCAAATTTGCAAAATACATTTGTCTCAGCTGTGAGGTGGAGAACAGATATATTATCTTGGGCATAATCTACTCATTTCTATTTCTTTAATGAATGTCAGGTAGCAAATAAAATCTTGGCCAGTGTTCCTGTGTTATGACTAATGATGCCAAATTCATAAATCAATGATTTTTATTGTGACCATTAAAGTAACTGAGACTATTTTGATTCAGTTTTTCAGTTGTTTGAAGTTAACATAGCAAGGATTTGGATTATTCCTTTGCCCAAAAAGATCATGACCAATCTGTGGCTTAGTAGAGAAGACTTAGAGCAGGGATTCTTAACCTGAAATCTGTAAACTTGGTTAAATGTATATAGATACACATATGTGTATATAATGTAGATTTATACATATGTACATATATATGTATCTAGGTACATATAAAAACTTTTATTGTAGTTAGTTTCCTTTATAATCCAATGTATTTCACTTTATACTTTTAAAATATTTTTTGAGACAGTCTTAAGACTTCATGATACTGCCAAAGGGGCTTGAAAGGCTGGTGTTGCCAGGAGCTCAGAGAGGTCATGTAGGTAGGGACAAAGGTGTCATTTGAACCAAGGCTTTCCTGATATCAGGTGTAACACTCTATTTACTCCTTTATGCTGTTTACTTCTCTCCTCATTATTCCCTTCCCATTCAAGAAGCATTTATTAAACTCCTATTGTATGCAGCATGTGTACTAGGCAAATGGAAAATTATATGATAAGCTCATTGAGGGTTGGGACTTTATAATCCAGTAAGAAGATAAGACACACATACATAGATAACTATAGTGTATGTTGATACTTGTTCAAAGAAAAGTATGGTGTGAGGTCTGAGGAAGAAATTTGTTGTGGACAGTGGAAGTAACTGTGTGTGTGTGGGCTCATCAGAGAGTACAAGGAAAATCTAAGATTTTAATGACTCAAGTGACTTTAAAGAATGGTCAAGAATTGAAATGACAGAGAGAGGAAAAAAGGACATTCCAAGTATGGAGAATAGTGTTTACAAAAGCAGGAAGGAAATCATAGTGCAGGTTCAGGGGGCACACAATAGTCTAGTTTGACTGGTTGCAGAATGCTTGGAGTGGGGGTAGTATAAGATATAATTAGAATGATAGATTGCAGAAGGCCTTGAATGCCAGGCAAAGAATTTTAAACATAACTCAGTAAACACAAATGAATCACTGATAGATTTTGATCAGAGGAGAAATAGAATAAAATTTATGCAAAAGGAAGATTAATCTGTGAAAGTTTTATGAAAGGGATTGGAGCACAAAAAACAGAAGCAGGAAGACTTGTTAGGAGGCAACTGGAATTGTTGTAATTAGAATAGTGACAGTAAGACTAGAGGATAGATTTTTGTTGTTGTCGGGTTATATCTGATTCTTCTTGGCCCCATATGTGATTTTCTTGGCAAGGATAATGGCGTGGCTTGACATTTCTTTCTCCAGCCCATTTTACAGATGAAGAAACTGAGGAAAAGAGAGTTAAGTGATTTGCTGAGGATCACAAACTAGTAAGTGTCTGAGACCGGATTTAAATTCAGGAAGATGAGTTGTTCTGAGTCCAGGTCCAACACTCTATACACTGTGTCACCTAACTATCCCCAAATTTATTGTAGAAGTGGACAGTCCTCATACATGAGATGAAGAAGAGAGAAGTTAGATTTCAACCCAAGATTTGATAATATGTTATAGGAATTGTTGATGGAATTTGTTTCTCCTTTGAAATATTAGATGTGTAGAATTTTAAACATTTATCTCCAGTTATTGAGAACATTAGTGAAGGTAGAACATCTTTTTAATCAAATGATTACCTTTTACAAAGAAGCATACAGGTGCTAATTATTCTTCTCTGCCTATAGTTTGATCTTGATACATTCAGGGAAAATCTCATTACTGAAAAAAAGATTCTGTTTAATAGTAATTTCCATATTACCAGAGAGAGTTCATAAAAACAGTACTTTGATAACTTGATCATAAAAATACTGTGTAGTTAACACTTTTATACAAAAAGGTTTTTCTCTTGCCTCTTTATGAATAAAATAATCTGCATAACCAAATAATTTGATTGATTGTGTCATTGAGACTCAGCTTGGAAAGAACACTGTATCTTGACTACGCAGATTTGGCTTATAGGCTATAGCTTTCTGCTTACTAGGTATGTGTTGTGGGGCAAGTCAAGTCATCTTTTAAAATTCACTTCGATCATCTAGGAAATGGAGATTATATTTTGTACTACTTCACATAGACATGCATGAAGCAGTGAAAATTTTATTTGTGTGTGTATGTGTATAAATACATATACATGTATGTATACACATGCATAATGTGAAATACAAGAGATCATATTTATAAATTTTTGCAGCATTAATGCTATCTATAGATTTAAGATGCCATTATTTTATTGTAAGAAAAAAAGAGGGTTAAATTTTGATCTTCCATCAGGTAACAATTACCACTCAACTACCTTCAATTCTTTCTTTCTGAGTCATCCCAAATAGACTCCCAACCCAGTCACAAAAAAACAAAACAAAACAAAAAGAAAACATGCAGAAATATAGCAACTGAAAGGAGGAAAGGGAAAGAATTGGTGATGGTTATATATGCCAAAGGCTGCTCTCTAGAGATAGAACACTGGCACTGAGAGAATTGCTCAAATTCTGCCTCTTACGTTTACTGTGTGACCTTGGGAAGGGACAGAAAGAGAATAAGAATTTAATTAACACCTACTGTATGTCAGACACTTTACTAAGCACTTTATGATATTTCATTTTTTTTTCTTTTCAACTGCACTGGGAGATAGGTGTTTATTATCCACATTTTGCAGTTGAGGAAATTGAGGCAGACAGAAGTTAAGTGATTATGCCTTCCAGCTCTAGATTTACAATCAGTTGCTTTCATTTATTTTAATGAAAATGATCATTATGTTATATGTGTATGATATCACTCAGTTAATTGACATTGTAGAAAAATTGTGTTGCAGATAGGATTTTGTACTTTCCAGAATACTCCCAAATCTATATTCTAAAACTGTCTGTCTAAAGCCTTCAGACAAAATATTCACAAGATTTAAAAAATATACAGTTATCCTTTCCGTTTTGCAGCTTTCCCCATCATGGTTTTGATATGTTGTGGGTTTGTATAAGAAGTTAAATGGGAATTTTTGAGAATTTTGGTAAAGCTGTGAAAGCCAGCAGATGACACAGAAAAAGTTTAGAAACTTAAAAATGTATAAAATATATTATAGTATTATATAACATCAACATATTTCATCTTTTAGTGCCATAATAATTCAGGCTTCTCGGGTTTGATGAGAGGTCCAAAAAGTTTTATGTGAATTTTTTTAGATTGTGAGGCTGCCATACCCCTAATCCCCTTGATATAGAATTATTTCCATTAAGAGTCAGAAATCTGTAGCATCTGTTCAATAGCAAGGATAGCAAAATTTGTGTTTCCTGGGAAGTAATTCTAACTGAATTACTTGAGGCCATTTATCTATGTTTCCCCCCCAAAAAATTCTAAGGCTTTTGCCTTTCAGCTTATGTAAAATTTAGGTTTAAACTTCCCAATTTTAATTTTTTTTTAACTTAAAAAAATTCTTCCTTCATTATACATAGAAATGACTCTGGGTTTTTTTTAGGTATATGCTAAAATAATGTCTGGCAATTCCCAGCAATGTTGAATATGGACCTAGTTTTTTGTCTTTGAACTAACCTAGTTGATTTTGGAAACACTTTATCACTAGTTAGGCCACTGGATGATGAATTTTTCAGAAACCAGAACTTTTAAAGACCCTTCACAAAGTTATAGAAAAATTCTGATTTATTATAATGGAGGGAAAAAGGGGTTGTTGCTGTTTGTCCTGCAACCTCAGAGACAACACAGGACACCAAGAAGGTGATGTCATGACATGGAAAGAAGAACCACATTGATGATAGTATAGATGCTTGAAATATTTGTTGTAAACTAAACATTTTCTGTAGCTGGAAGGCACAGTGAACAGTGTGATAAGCCTAAAGTCAAGAAGACTTACTTTTTTGAGTTCAAATCTAACCTCAAAGCTTACTAGCTGTCTGACCCTGGAAACTCACTTAATCCTGTTTGCCTCAGTTTCTTCATTTATAAAATTATCAGCTGGAGGAAATGGTCAACCACTCCAATATCTTTGTCAATAAAACCCTAATGGGACTGGGAAGAATTGGACATGACTGAACAACAACAAACATTTTCTACTTTACTAAAACTTTGAGAGGCAACTTTAATATAGGTAGTGCTCTGATTACTAGATCTTATGTTTTATAGATAGTTCCATACTTGTGTAATCTTGGGGGAATTTAAGAGGCTTGGGATTTCAGAAAGGTAGTGTCTATTCAGAGCATTTAAAAGTACAAGTCATTCACTAATCATGATGTCATCTTGAGGTTTTAGTATTGTGCCTGGCACTTTATGTGTTTTTAAAATATATTCATTTATTTGTTCATTTGTTCATCCTTTCATTTACCTATATATACACATGTGTGTGTATGTATGTAGGGGAGTTTTTTTTTTTCCATTTTTAATCTCTCATATCTTAATTCAGTTTTAAGCTTTAGTAGTTTAGAATTGCAATAAGACTTTGAGCATATCCTGAATACATATAAATATATTTTTGGAATCTATTATTCATATATATGTATATATAAACACATATACACACATGCATATCTTTATTTAATATGACAAACTTATATTGAGTCTGTGTTGACTTTTATGTACTTTTCCAAATGCATTTTAGGATATTAATAGAAAAAATACCAATGTGGTGGAATCCTGGGGTGGAACCAAAGAGAAACAAGCTTATACCCACATCATCTTCAAGAATGCAACATTCACATTTACATGGGCCTTCCAGAGAACAAATCAGGGCCAAGATGTAAGTTCTAGCTACCTTTTCAGAATCAACAGAGTGCCATCTTTCTTGTTCATTCAGGGTGCCCAGAATAATGTTTCACATTGAATTCATCTGGCACTAATGTCTGTGTGACAGAGGACAGAGGAATGAATTTGGAATTAGAAAGAGTGGGTTCTAATACTACTCTGCACTGTCTTGGAGAGCTTTTTATTTCTTTGGGCTTCTGTTTTTTCATGTATATAATGAAGGGGATTAAACTTGTCTTCTAAGGTATCTCCTTGCTCCGAATCTATAATGCGATATGCTTATGAATAGGAATAACATTGGTTTCAGAGTCCATATTCTGATTGTGTAATAATTCACTCTGGAGTAATCAGGTTAGGAAAATACAAAGGCTCAATAATATAAAGTTGTTTTTATAAATTTCTCATATTCTGAGAATTTTTTTTTTCAGAAAAAAATCCTCATTTTCAGCTAAATTAGAAGTTGACTAATAACTTCAGGATATTTCATCCACTAATAGATAATATTGGCATCAATTGGGGAATTGTTGAACAAGTTATTAAAAGTATTAAAACCTTTTGGTCCTGAGGTCCATGATTTACCCAAGTTCATTTGCATTAGGGTGGTTCAGTAGTAGGAAGGGAAGAGAATATGCATGTGTACAGAATCTCCTATGTGCCAGCCACTGTTAAGCACTTTATATAAATTTTATCTTACTCTGTCCTCCCAATAACTCTGTGAGATAAATGTTTTTGTTTTCTTCATTTTAGAGTTGGGAAAATTAATTTTATAATTGAGCAAACTGAGGCAAACAGGTTAAGTGACTTGCCTGGGGTCACCTAGCTAGTAAGTATCTGAAGCCAAATTTGAACTCAGCTTGTCTTGACTCTGGGCAGCTTGGTGATGTAGTGGATAGAGTGCTGGGCCTAGAGTCAGGAAGACTTATCTTCCTGAGTTCAAATCTGTCTCCTTAACCTTGTTTGCCTGTTTCCTCATGTTTAAAATGAGTTGGAAAAGGAAATGGCAAAACCACTCCAGTATCTTTGTCAAGAAAGCCTCAAAAATGGAATCACAAAGAGTTGGACATGACTGAAGTGACTCAGTGCATTTCCTGACTCTGGCCTCAATACCCTGTTTACTGCATTATCAGCTATTTTCAGAAATTAAACTCCAGGAACTCTATTCACCTGGATCTGTCACTATTAGAATATTGTGATTATTCTACCAAAAAAAGTGAAAAGGAGAAATACTCTTCCATGACTAGTCATTTTCCCTGGAAAGTAATTGTGATTTTTGGGGTCTTTTGATAATGTTCTTCTTAAACATGTAATTAGTTAACATGCTTTTACCCTAACAAAGGAGACATTGTTCTCTGTTCTTCTTCCAGAGTAGACGGTTTATCAATGATATGGTGAAGATCTATTCTATCACGACTACAAATGCAGTTGATGGAGTAGCTTCATCTTGCCGGGCCTGTGCCCTGGGTTCTCAGCAGTCACGTTCATCCTGTGTGCCTTGCCCACCTGGACATTACATTGAGAAAGAGACCAACCAATGCAAGGAATGTCCGCCTGACACCTACCTGTCCATACATCAGGTGTACGGCAAGGAGGCTTGTGTTCCATGTGGGCCAGGAAGCAAAAGCGCACAGGTAATCCTCTGGATCGTCTCCTTCCCTTCTCTGTCTGCTGAGTTGCTGTTGGTGCTCCAACACTCAAGTCCAATACACTTCTTTTTATCTTTATTTCTGTGGTAGGTGGAGCTAAATTTTTGTGATTTACCTAGCACTTTGTTTTATTCTCATACCTCATGTAATGAGAAAGAGGGAGAACAAGAGAAGGAGAGAGATAAACACACACACACACACAGACAGACACAGACAGACAGACAGGAAGGGAGGGAAAGAGAGAGAGGGAGGGAGGGAAGGAGAGAAGGAGGGAAAGAGAGAGAGGGAGAGAGGGAGGAAGAGAGGGACAGAGAGAGAGTGTGTGTGAAAGTGAGAGTGAGTGTGTGTGTGTGTATGTGTATGTGTGTGAGAGAGAGATAAGGGAGAGGAGATAGAGAAGGGGAAGAGAGATGGAGAGAAGGGGGGAAATGGGGAGAGAGAGAAGAGAGGAGGAGAGAGACAACACAGATAGGCAGCCTGTAATGACATGTTTTCCCCTCCCCTAACCCAAGATATAAAAGCAAAGAAAGCCTCTAAGAAATTAGAGCTTCTGCAGAGAATTAATTCTTTGATTTAGAGCAACATGATATAGTTGAATGCTGGAGTCAGAGTTGGGAAAAAGTGGGTTTAAATCCTATCCTACACTTACTAGTTGTGTGACCACAGTTGAATCATTTACTCTCTCTTACCCTCGAGTTCCATATCTGTAAAATGGGAATAATGACACCTCTAATACCTGTCTCACGAGGTTGTCTGATGATAATACCATTATTACTGATAGCTAACATTTGAAACATTTTAAGGTTTGCAAAGTGCTTTACTGTAATATTCTCTCTAAAATGTAATATTCTCTTGTTGGGGTTTCCTTGAGGTCTCTGGGAGCAGCCTTCTTTTCAGTTCAGTAATCACCACACGAGTAGCCAGGGATTAAAGTCCAAATCCTTAATTGTCTCTTTCCAAGTCTTGTCTCCTTTCCTGTGGCCCAGTTAGCTTTCTTATAGTCCAGATCCTTTATTATCTCCTTCCTGGGGCTGGGCAGCTTTCTGGAGAGCCTTTCCTGGCGCTCCCGCCTGCCCTCTCTGGCTTCTGAATCTCCCTGACTGAATCCTGGTTGAGGCTCTGAGAGCTTCTAGTGCATGTGTCTTTCTGACCCTGAGAGCATCTTGCTTATATGCCCCAAACTGAGTATACACTAATCATTATATCACTAGGAAATCATTATTTGTTGTAGTATTAAATCAATGCTAAACTAGATTTAACCATTGTGTCCTCAGTTCCACTGAGTACCTTGCTTCAAGTTCTGGCCCATCTCCTTGTAGGATTAAACCAATCATACTGAACCATGCTAAATTAGATAATTATTGTCTATCAATTCCACTGACTTAGTACCTTGTAAGAAGGTACTTCTTTGTTTCAAGTTCAGAGTTCTGGCCCATAACACTTTACAGATATTGTTTTGTCCTTACAACAATCTTGAGAAGTTGATGCTATTACTATGTCTAGTTTACAGAAGAGGAAAAGGAGACAGGTCAAATATCTTGCCCAGAATCACATTGTTACTAAGCGTCTGAGGCCATATTTAATCTCAAATTTTCCTGACTTCAAGTCCAACACCTAAATATTGTGCCTGTTAGCTGTGTTTCAATCACTATTAAAATTTGAAATGAGAAATAAATATGAATTATTACATATTTCCAAGGATATGGACAAAAATCACATAGGATGAGAAAATATGGAGAATTTACAGAATGTACCACTGAATGGCATGCTTAAACTGAAGGATCATAAATCCATTTAAATATAAATGGATTATGTTACAAATTTCATTACTATAATCACGTTGTTTTATCTAAAGTTTTCCCTCCCCTGAACCTAACATAGTATCCAACACAAATTACATGTATTATTACTATTTATGGAATTTATTTAAATTGAATTTTGTGTATTGTTAATGTAATTTTATGCTAAATATTCTTAGTCCTCAAAGTATCTATAAATAATCTTATTTTTTTTTCCACCAGGACATAATCAAATATCTTCACATTTTTATTGTTGTTCATTTTACTTGTATCCAACTCTTTCTGACCTCATTTAGAATTTCGTCTACATAGTTCAGAATGATCCTAAAAAGCAAAAAGGAAAAGTTAAAAAAGAATTTTTGGTTTTGCTTTATTTCCAAAGGCCTAATACAAAATCCTAACAGATATCTGGATTTGTCCCTTTCTTCTCTATCTATGGCTATCCACTGTTGAACCTCACAGTCAAAGAAGATAAATTTGAAACTATATAAACATCTCCTTTATATGTTGGGGTAGAATCTCTTGGCAAAGATATTGGCGTAGTATGCCATTTTCTTCCCCAGCTCAGGAGGCAAACAGGTAAAGTGGGTTGCCTAGGATTACACAGTAACTGTGAGATTAGATTTTAAAACCAGGAAGATGAGCCTTTCTGACTCTAGGCCTGGCATATTACTCTATACACTGTACTACCTAACTGCCCTTCCTTCAAAATTAAATTTTCCTTTTTACTTTGAGGGTGTAGTAACATAATTGGAGGTAGCTAGTATAATAGGCAAGTCACCTACTCCCTCTTAGATATCCCCTAACTTTGGAATATAGCTGGCACCATTTTTTCTCAATTTCTTTTTAGCTGGCTGGTTATGATTTTCTCTTAGCATCAAAGATAGAGCAGCTTCCAAAAAGGATAATGGGTGAAGTATGTCATATCTTTCTCTTATTCAGCATTCTTTCAACCAGCATTGGCTATTTAACTTACTTTATAGTAAAAGAAAAACTCTGTATTTAGCATTGCTTTGGGAAGTTTATAAAAATTATTCATAAATCAAAACTCATTGAGATTCTCTTGCATTTATTCAAAGTCTCAGACAAAAGAAATCATAGAATTTTAGATTGTCAGGCTTTGAAGTTTCTGTCTGACTTCTCTTCCCCCTTTCCTTTACTTTCTCTTTTCTTCCTCACTTGTTGTTCAGTCATTTTAGTTTGATTTAACAGCTTGTATAGCTGATCTTGTTCAGAGTTCCCTATAGATTCTTTTGCACTGTGTTTTCCAGAAGCTCTTGAAGCTATTCTCTAGAGACTTTGCATGCAGACTTCCATTTCTGAAACTCCCTTTGAGGGGGAGATAAGAAAAATCAAGGCAGAAAAATATTTTAATGAAAGAGATGTCTATAGTCTCAAGTATATCCTCTTGGACTATAGACATCTCTTTCATTAAAATATTTTCTCCAAGAGAGAATCTCCAAAAGAGATTTCTCCAAGGGAGAAAAAAGAAAGGACAAATCCAGACTTTGGGGATTTTGTATTTTGCCTTTTGGTGTAAAACAAGCCTAATAATGTCTTTCTTTTAAACTTTTCTATTTATTTATGAGGATCATTCTGATCCTCATGTAGATCTACATTTTCTGTCTATTTATCTGTCTATTTATCTGGACCTAATTTGGTCCTATATTAATTACCAACTTGCCTGATGAATATTTCCCTGTAACATCTGAGACTCACCATGTCCTAAACAGAAAACATTTATTTCTTCCCATCCTTCTTTCATTTTTCATGATTTCTGTTGATGACACTATCACCACCTTTCTATTCTCTTAGGTTCACAATTTTAGAGTTATCTTAGAATTTTTCTCTCATTCCCAAATTTAGTCACTTAACAATCCTTGTTGATTCCACAATATCTCTTCTATATAATCCCTCTTTCCAAATATGTCACTTCCATGGCACACAATAACTCCCATTCTCTTTCATTTCCAATCAGACTTCTAATCAGCTGCTAAATTGATTTCTCTAAATGACAAGTATGGCTATGTTACTCACTATTCAGGAATTTTCAGCAACTTATGACCTCCAGTGTAAACGACAAACTTATCAGCCACATTCTGACTTCCACCAGATTTTATTTCTCTGTACAACATTCTCTTATTCCATGCCCTCATATATATGGGCTCCCATTCCTGGAATATTCTTCCTTACCTTTGCCTCATTAACCTCTAGATTCTTTCAAAAAAGACATGACAGCTATATGGTTATTGGTACTTCCAAGCCCATCTCATAGTTGCTCACAAATTATTCAGTCTTACTGAGGGAAGAGGAGAAGGAGGTGTCAATCCCCACAAAGTCTTGAATGTTGAGCTGAATGCATCATGACAAGCTGAAGTGATCATGGATCCTGCTTTCTATGGAAACTTCTGTGTTCAGGAAGGATACTGGGAAAGATGCCATATTCTTCCTAGGAGATAGCCACTTGTTATTCTCAGCTGAAAAGGCAATGTTAGTTCTAGGTACTTTATTTTTTAGTCATAGTCACAGTTATCTTCTAACACAATCATATTTTTTATTCTTATTTCATTTCATATATTTAGAAATGAAAAGGCTATAAAAACAAAAGATGTAAATAAAACATTTAAAAAGTATTATGCCTAAAATTCCATAGCAACTTAATATTCTGCTATAAATTGATCTTCTTAAAAAAAAATAGATTTGTTTTTGATGTTTGTTTTCCCTTTTCCTTCCTTCTTCCCCCCAAACTCCCTGCTACTTGCCCTTTAGGAGTTACTAAACTAAGGTTCATGAACCTGTTTTTATATTTATACAGTATTTCAGTATAAAGGTTTTTTTTTTTTTGAAATACTATGTGTTTCATTTTAAGCATTTAAAACCATTGTTCTATTGGTAGTGCATTCCTATAATCTATGCTGCTGGAGATCCTGAGGCTAGTGGATCTCTTGCTTTGAGGAGTTCTAAGCTTTGGTGGGCTGTGCTAAGTGGGTGTCAGGACAAAGTCTGACACTAATAGGGTGAGATCCCAGGATTGACAGGAACAGAACCACTAACTTGCCTAAGGAGCAGTGAAGTAGTCCTGGTTTAAAAAAAATGTGCAACAGGTCAAAACTTCTATCCTGGTCAGAAGTGGGAGGGAGCCTGTGAGTGACTATTTCTAGCCTATGAAATATGGAGACCCAATCTCCCAATATACACACATATGCATACACATGTAAATACATCCATAACACACAGAAAACATACATACATATGCAGCAATACAATAATATGCATGTGTACACAATACAAATGAAGCTACGGTATGTACATACAGATACACATCACAATCAATATATGTACAATATGTGCAATATATGTACAACATATGTACATGTACACACGATATTTACATACATATACATATACATTTTAAAAAGAAAGGCTCCATGAGCTTTACCAGACTGCCAAATGAGTCCATGACACACAAAAAAGATTCAGAACGCCTGTCCAGGTCAAATGTAGTAAACTCCTAAAGAGCAGTTTTTGTCTTGGTAGCCATGATTCTTGATGTAATACCTGGCTCATAGTAGGTGCTTAACAAAATTGAGTCTAAGTCCACTTAGGGAAAAAGAGCCAGAGCTCAGGAAATCTGGGGAGAAATAAGAACATTCTGAGGCAACTTTTCATAAAGATCTGTAGGAGCTTTTGTAACAAAGTCTGTTGTTGAGTGGAATTAACTTTCTGATGCTTTCCTTCTCATTCAACAATGACTTTTCCTATCTTACTGCTTTTGTATTTGTCTTTTCATCTCCTATCAAAGGATCATACAGTTTGCTATAGTGACTGCTTCCTGTCCTACATGAAAGAAAATCAGAGTTTGCACTATGACTTCAGCAACCTCAGCAATGTTGGCTCATTAATGAATGGCCCGAGCTTTACTTCCAAAGGAACCAAATATTTCCATTTCTTCAACATCAGCCTGTGTGGGCATGAGGTGAGTTCTACCTGTCAAATGTATGTTGGTATGTGTAGGGGGAAGGGTATCGGGGATGGATATTAGAGTAGCTTTTCAATTTGAGTTGATATTTTATTGTCTTGGAAAGGAAGCAAAAGGCTCACTGAAAATTCCCAGAAAAATGTCAGGACTTGAGCTTAGTTTGCTCAGAGGCACTTGTCCCCTTAGAGTTGCCTTGTCTATCCACTCTTTAATTGAGCAAAAAAAAAAAGTCTGACTAGATATGGAATCAGTGAATACAGTGATAGACCTATTATGGAGATGGATTTCTTTAAAATTAAACAGAAAAAAATTATGCCAGTATTGTCAATGCTAGTTCTTTCTTAGGTAACCATAGCTTTGATGTTTCTCTGTTTATTGTGTTCATTTTATAGACTATGATTTTAAGATTAATTACTTAATAGGAAATTAAAAGCTGCTGACCTTTTAGAAAGGCATTTTCCAAATCAAAATAGAGAAATACCATGGGATGACAACTATAGTCATCAGGAAGAGGTAGCAATGTGGAATAGAAAATCATTAGCTTCAATCATGAGATGCTGGCTTCAAATCCTGATTAGTCCCATAAGCATTGTGAGTCTTTGGGCAAATCATTTAGTCTTCCTAGCCTCAATTTCCTACAAAATGATGAGAGTAGGAGTAAATGGATTTAGGGGTCCCATCTACCTCTAGATCTTTGATTCTTTAGTTTTATGATTCTATTATATTAGTCAGTTATTTCTATTAAAGAATAAGAAATACATCTGATTTTTAATTTTGAAGATCAGTTTGTAGTAGAAAATTGTTTATCATAAAATTTTAAGTCTGATATTGTTTGTTTTTTATATTACCTTTATTTCCAAATATATCTTTCCATTCTCCCTTCTTCAGAGGACCATCTCTTCTGACAAAGATTAAAAAACAAAGGGGAGGAGGAAACATTTCAGTAAAACTAACCAACACATCAATTTAGTTTGTGACTGTGATATGCACTGTGAAGTGATTCTCCTTAATCACCTTTTTTTCTTTTCTTTTCTCTCTTTTTTATTGTTACAAGTTTTAGAGGAAGAGATTGGGAAATTAATGTAATTGTGAATTACATAAATTGTGAATTACATAAATTGTGAAAAGAAGCTGGCTCTTTTTCTTATTTCTTCCTCTATCATTCATACCTTTAGTTGTCTTTATCCAGTATTAGTAGCTTCACAGTGGTACTATGTTGGGTCTTATACAAAGTCAATAAAACCCCTTACAGGGTCATCATCTAAAATAGATTTAGACACGTAGGCTGTGTTATCATATTTTTATTTTGTTTATGCAGGGTGTTATTTGCATTTTATTTCTTTAAAAAAATTTTTTTAGTTATTTTGTTTAATATTTTCCAGGCACATTTGCAAAATTTTAAAAGTATATTTAAAATATTTTGAGTTTTAAGTTCTTCCTCTTATTGCCATTCCTCACATATTCCTTGAGAAGGCAATCAATATGATATCATTTATATATGTGAAATCATGCAAAACATTTGTCTTAGCCATGTTGCAAAAGAAAACACATGCACACAAACAAGAAAATAGAGGAAATGAAAAAAAGTATGCTTTAATCTGAATCCAGATCTCATTAGTTTTCTCTTTTTTTTTCCTATTTGCCGCTTCTTTCTTTCTTAGTGCTTCTTCTCTTTTAGCTTTGTTCTTCATTTTGTCTTTTAGCATAGTGTGATGTTGGGGGTACAAATAGGAGCAAAAAAAGTTTATTAAGGATTTAGTAAATGTCTTTGTAGAGAGCATTTTACTAAGTATTAAGATGTATAAAATGAATGACAATCTCTGGAGTCTTTTTGAGTTTACAGCTTTGTAAGTAAAACCAACTCTTTTAAAAAAAATTAGCAGAGCATGACAACATGGAACACACGAAGGGACATTGAATTTGGAGGAAGAATCCTTAGAACTGAATCATCCTCTATTTCAGCAGTAAAGTGGTAGATAAAGTGCTGGGCCTAGAGTCAGAAAAAAGAGAATATCAAGGAGGAAAAGATGATAAATTGTGTCAACAGCTGCAGAGAAGTCAAGAAGAATGAGGAATGAGAAAAGACCATTGGATATGGCAATTAAAAGATCATTGGTAACTCCATTACTGAATGGGGGAAGACTTCATTGAAGAAGGAACTGGGTACTTAAAAGATAGATAGAATTCCAAAAGTTGAAAAGGGAAGGGGGCAGTATTAAAGTGTAGGAGACTCATTCTACACTTAAAAATCAGGCATGGAAGTAGGATATGTACAGGAATCTCCCTGTTCTATTAGTTCAATTTTATTAGAGCTCATAATATGTTCAGGGAAGTAACATGAAATAAGGTAGCAATGGTGGGGCAGCATTAGGATTGGGAAGAGCCAAGTAGAATGAGAAGCCCAGAATCATATCTTTTATCAGTTCTTTTCTTCAGCAAATATGAATGAAGCATATATTGTAAAAGTCACTAGGGATACAAAAATGGAAAACGAAATACTTTTTTTTCCTACAGGAAGTTTATAATCTTAATAAGAAAAATATACAACATGTACATAGATCATATACTATATAAGTTAAAATGTTTAAGATGAAAATGCTCTTGTTAAATAGGCAACTAGATAGAGGTAGTGAATAGAGTTCTAGGCTTGGAGTCAGGAAAATCTTAGTTTAAATTTTGATTTAGATATAACCTTTCTTCGTCTCAGTTTCTTTCTCTATATAACAGTTAATAGTATCTACTTCACAGGATTTTTGTGAGGATCAAATAAAATAACATTTTAAGTACTTTGGAAACTTTCAAGTTCTATATAAATGTTAGATGTTATAAATATGATGGAGATTCTAGTTTCTTTCTCTTTCCCCCATTGTCTATAGGATCAAATTCATATTCTTTAGCTTGGTATTATTTTAAGCCCTCTGCAATCTGGTTCCACCTGCTGTTCCAGACTTATTTTATATTGCTCATCTTCACCGGCTCCATGTTATTCCAGCCAAACTGGCCTACTTGCTAATCGCCAAGCTTAACATGCCATCTGGTACTGTCATCGTTTTTGCTTAGGCTGCCTGTTCCCTATACCTAGAATGCATTTCTTTCTCATCATCTTTGCCTCTTGGAATTCTCATCTTCCTTTAAGGTTAAGCCTAGGAGATATCGCCTATAGTAGGGCTTCTTAAACTTTTTCCATTTGTGACCCCTTTTTGCCTGAGAAATTTTTAATGTGACCCCAGTTACATAGGCAAATAAAATAGATATTACAAATAAAAAATTTACTGATAACAAATAATAATTTGGCAACCCCCACATTTAGTTATTTAACTCCATATAGGCTCAGAAACCATAGTTTAAGAAGTATATGTGTATATGTAAGAGATAGATATGTATAATCCCCCATTTGCTGGTGTTCTCTCCCGCCTCAAAGTACTTAGTATTTCTTATCTGAATGTGTATTTTGTCCACTACAGAATGTAAGTACCTTGAATTCAGGAACTATTTCATTTTTCTTTTTTATTGAGAGAAATCATTTTATAACAACTATTAATTTGGGATCCAGGCTTTTCACATTTATTTCCTCATCCTTTGTAAAAAGTCAAACTCTGAAGGACATGACAATAGATGAAATTGTCTTACCCCTCAAGGGAACAAGCTCTTCCATTTTAGGCAGAACTCTACTCAACTAGAAGGTCTAGCTTCTTTTAGAGTATAAACAGAATCCAGTCTAGTCAAATTTTTATTCTAGGGAAATAAGCCCTTGTCCTTGTAGTTCTCCATTAGAGTTTAGATTGACCTGGCTAATGAAGAAGAAAACAAGAAGAGAGGTCTGGATGGAAATGGATTCCTCTAGGTTGTTGGAGGTGGTTGAATTTTATAATAAAACTATATTCTTGGGGTGGAGCCAAGATGGTGGAGTAAAGGCAGGAACTTGCCCAACTTCTTCCTCAAAGTGCTCCAAATTCCTTTAAATGATGACTCCAAACAAATTCTAGCGTATCAGAACACTCAAAAAGAGTAGAATATTTTGCAGCCAAAGACAATTTAGAAGCTCAACAGAAAATGTCTGTGACAACAGGGTGGCAATGCCCCCAAAGCCCCAGTCCCAGAAGTCTATCTTACCCTGCAGGAAAATAGGAGGAGATTGGGATATGGGAAGGGGGTAGAATGATAAAAGAGAGGGCATGTTGGGGAGGGACTGATCAGTCATAAAACACTTTTGAGGAGGGATAGGCTCAAAGGAGAGAGAGAATAAATGGGGAGAAGTACAATTAGCAATAGTAATTGTAAAATAAATTTTTGAAGTGAGTTTTTCTGGTGGAATATTATTATTCTCTGGATGATGGGCAAGATGCTCTCAGAAAAAAAAAAAAACCTAGAAAGTCCTCCATGAAAAAAGTGAAAAATATTGTATACAAAGTAATAGCAATGTTCTGGAATGAACAGTGTAAATGATTTTGTTATTTTCATTAGTACAATCATCCACAACTACTCTGAAGGATTTATGATGAAAAATCCTATCTATACCTAGAGAAGAAACTGATTGAGTCTGAATACAGATCGAAACATTCTCTATTACTATTTCTCTCTGTATTTTTAACTTAATTTTTCTTGAAGATTTTTTATTGTCATTAAGGTGGGAGATCTATGTTTTCTTTCACAACTTGATTTTCATGGAAATATTTTGCATAATTTCACATATGATTTCTTAATTATGGGTGGGAATAAGGGAGAGAACCTAGAACTCAAAAATCTTAAAAAATGTAAAATGTTTTGAATGTAATTGGGGAAGATATTAAATAGATAAATTAAAAATAAAACTACATTTTGGTGAGAATGAAGGAACTGAAAGTTTCTAGGTCACTCCTCATTAAATGTCCATCAGTCAGGGTTGATTTTCACTTGCAGGGACATTTCCTTTCAAAAAATATTTAAGGCTTTCAGATTTCCCATTTTAAAAAATGCTTACTGAGCTTACTGAGAGAAACTATTGACCATCAATTTATTGATCATTAGCTAAATTAATTAATATTATTATCCAGAAACTCCACCATCTCTTGGAGTGTTCCATGTCACAGCATCCTCACAGAAAAGTCTAACAAATAAAAATGATTAATAACTATTTTTGAAAAGAATTAGATGCAAGATTTATACTTAAATATGATTTAAAAAATACTCATGCTTGACTTTTACATTTCTTGCTAGGAATCCTGGAACTGAGTTACTTTTGCAGGATCTCTCTGTATATTTTATCACTATCTTTTAAAGAAGCTTGTTTTGATTACCAAAATTTTTATGTTGAGTCTCTTTGCTAAGGTTATTTTTTGGGAGGAGGAAAGGTAAGGTAGTTTTAATACACTGACTGTTTAATTGAATAGACAAATATCATAATCATGATCGAATATGAAAGTGAATGAATGAACATTATTGGTAGCATGATATTGGAAGAATACATGGTAATGATACTGATCAACTTTTTAGAATTCAGCCCTCCTGTCAGAATTTTTTTGAAACCTTTGAGTGACTAGTTGTAATTTGCTTTTACACTTTCCTTCTTCAGTTTGACAAATTGCTTTTTTGTTAGACTCAGAGATAGAAGGAGAAGGAAGATGAAATCTATCTATTTCTTCCATAGCCTTCTGAAGCTTGATGCTCTTTATACACATGGTTTTTAGACTTTGTACTTGAAGTCACTGACAATCATGATTTTTCTAGCATTAGACTTTATTCAGAAGGACTTTTGTGTGAGATGGCTATCTGTATCAATGGGGTCCTGAATTACATCACTGATGCTCTGTTGGCCTCAGAAATATGGAGAGGGAGAAGGTAAGTGAATTTGATGAAATGTAGCCTTTCATTTCTCCTCCATTGAAGCCTATGTTTTTCACTTTATTTTCTCAGGGGAAGAAGATGGCAATTTGTACTAACAACATAACAGATATCACTGTGAAGGAAATGGTAGCTGAATCAGAAGATTATACCAATTTTGTAGGAGCATTTATATGCCAGTCAACTATTATTCCATCTGAAAGCAAAGGCTTCCGTACAGCTTTGTCTTCACAGTCTATCAGCCTTGCAGATATATTTTTAGGTAAGGTATTTATATATGTGTATGTTTGTATAGGTTCAAACCACCTTATATCTTCAATGGGTTCCATAAAATTTCAAAGTTAGGAAAGTAGTATTACGTGAGTTAGGAACAATGATACAAATGGGCAACGAATAAAGCATTGCTTGTTGATGGGCTATATTTTTTTCAACCAATATGTGCCATATCCTGGCAAACAATCAAAGTTTCATTGTCTGATACTGATGTTTCAACCTTACAGCTAAAATAGTAAAGAGGTAACAGTAAAGAAGCTCAATGAAGTTGGATACTTTGGCTCCTGCTCTTAACTTTGTTACAAATATGTCTTTCTTGAATTCTTCCCACCATCAAATTTTACTTAGTGAACAAGTACATATCCTTCATCATTTTAAATTCAGTGACAAGGCAATGCCGTTAAGTGTAGTTTGGTTTTTAATGATAGTTTTTTCTTCATTTCTTTGGTTTCTAAAATCATTTAAAATAAAATACTTGTAACATTTTCAAATTCAATACCAGCAAACCTGTTAAAGAAAAAAAGTGTTTTCTGGGTAGAGAAAACATTCATATATAAATTTGCAAGTTATAGAATTAAACATGTATTGTGGAGTACATGTTTATGTATGCATAACAATCTCAAAATAATAGTATTTCCAGCTTTCAGTTATGTGTTGTGTGGGAATAAGATTAACATGAATAATTCATATCCACAGGTAATATCAGTCCATTATTTTAACCATGATTTTTTTTTTTGGAGGGACGGTAATATTCTTTTATAGAACTGATTTTTGTGGTTTTCATCTATGTTCCAGCCCTGCAATGAATATATGAAAAAGAGGCATTAAGGAAAGATAAGGGAAAACTATGCACCGATCTACTTTGCCTATGGCTGAGTGGTGCATAACTGTACATTTCAGAAAGTGTCAATTATAGTCTCCTACCTGGTCCTTTGACCTGAGTGTCTTCAGTGCTGAAATTTCTTACCATTTGGACTTTGAAGTTTGAAGTTTCTTCTGGTCTTCCTCCTAGATCTCTCATTTTCTTCATTTGGAACTTGATGCCTTCCCTCCATGTTTGACAATATATACTTTTTCTATCCTTTTCTATCCTTTGCATCTATATAAACCTTGTATCCTCTTGGCACTAAGAAGGTTTCTTGAGAAAAGAAATGCCTTGAGGGTTTCTTGAGAGTTATTCAAGCTCAAGTAGATGATATTTTATTGATGACTTTTTCACTTTGCAGAAAGAAATATTCCCTTTTCTCTAAGGAATGCCAACACAGAGACATAGGGAAAAAGTAGTCAGGAAAAAAAAGAGTAATTATAAAAATAAGCCAAGGAAAGAGTTTAGTGGTATGGTAGCTAAAGCACTGATCCTGGAATCTGGAAGACCTGAGTTCAAAATGATCTTTTTTTTTTTTTTTAATAATATAATGTTATGGAAATTTTGTTTCCCATAAATTAAATAAAAATTAAAAATAAAATAAAAAATTGGCTTTAGACACTTGCTGTGTGACTGGGTAAGTCACTTAACCTTTTTTTGCCTCAGTTCTCTCATCTGTAAAATAAGCAAGAGAAAGGAATGGCAAAGTCCTCCAGTATCTTTGCCAAAAAAACCCTTCACTTGGGGGTCATGAAGAGTCAGACAGGACTGAAATGACTAAATAACAATCTCAGTACAAATCAATTTGCAATTATTGTATTGGTTTTCATCAAAGAGTACTGAACTTGGAGTCAAGGGACCTGGGTTCAGTTCCCAGTTAACTTAGGGCAAGTTACTTCAGTTGTTTGAACCTTGGTTTCCTCTATAAAATGAGGAGGCTAGACTAGATGAAATCCAAAGTTTCTGGATATATGATGCTCTGTCTCTATATCTATGGTACTCTGACCACTGTGCATTGTAGGCAAACCTAATCACCTTAAATCTCAGTTTCCTCATCTGTTAAATGAGGGGGTTGGAATAGATTAATTTTGATGTCTCTAATTCTAGAGTTATGATTCTATAATGCTGACAAATAATAATAATGATGATTATAATAACTAGCATTTATAGATAAATTTAGGGTTTACAAAATGCTTTTTATTTGTTAACTTGTTTGATCTTCATAAACAACCCTGTGAGGTAGGTACTATCCCTATTTGACAGATGAGGAAACAGGTTAAGAAAGGGTAAGTGACTTGCCCACTTATGTAGTAAGTATATAAAGCAGTATTTGAATTCAGTTCTACCCAACTAAGGAAGTTTAGATGTCATTTAGATGTGTAGATACAAAATAAACCTCATGATAAGAAACATATTCAATAATTTTTTTCTTCTTCCTAAAAATCGATTTAGGAGTAACTGTTGAAACCACATTATATAACATCAATGTGAAGGAAGATATGTTCCCAACTCCATTAAGGCAAATACCTGATGTACATTTCTTTTACAAGTAAGTGGAGACTAATCCTTCTTTGATCACTTTTGAACTTTAGTCAGGCAAAGGCACTTTGAGACAAGATTATCTTTTGCCTTTGAAACATGTTCTAAGTATATATTAACAAGTATGGTGACTATTGTAGAGAATTTGGTTAGAAAATTTGATCTCAGAAGTTCTTTGGAAGCATTCCCTACTGATCACCATAATTGGAAGTATCCTTTTCTTTCAAGATCTGTAAAACATATGGCCTAGATTTGTAGAAGTTCATGCTGGGCACACCTGCATGTAGTATGTCAAACCTTTTAAAAGATAATTGGGAGGCAGCTAGTTGGTGCAGTTGATAGAGCACCAGCCCTGAAGTCAGGAGGACCTGAGTTCAAATCTGGTCTGAGACACTTCTCAGATACTTAACACTTCTTAGTTGTGTGACCTTGGGCAAGTCACTTAACCCCAATTGCCTCAGCAAAAAAAAAAAAAAAACCCCGATAATTGGGAAATGTTTAATAAAATAAATAAAAACACAGTACAACATATGTAAAGTTACTTTGTGATTTTCTAAGTTAATATGCAACTTGCAGAGATCTGTTTCCTATTTGAGTTTGATACTATTGGGCTAGCACAATTGCAATAGCACTTAATGTATTCTTATTTAAATATATGTTTTACTTCCTTAATGAGACCATAAATAATACAAGAGATTAGAGACTATATCTTTTACATTTTTATGTCTCCCATAATTCCTTGCCCATATAGGCCATCCCAAATGCTGGAATGGGGTAACCTGTATTTGGTGCTTGAAATATTTGTTGAATGAAGGAATGAACTGACAGTCTGAATAATATTATTTAGAGGACTGATAACTATCATTTTTGAAAGCACATATTATAAGTAGTACAGTGGATAGAGTGCCATCCTTAGAGTCAGAAGGACCTGAGTTCAAATCATGCCTCAACAACTTATGAACTGTATGAATACTTAACCTTTTTTTTTTTTTTTTTTTTGCTTCATTTCCTCATCTCTAAAATGAGCTGGAGAAGGAAATGGCAAATCATTTCAGTATATTGACCAAGAAAACACCTAATGGAGTCACAGAGAGTTGGATGTGATTAAAACAGTTCAACAACAACTCTGGTATTGCCTAACAAAAGCTCTACTTTAATAAATATGACTTTTATAATTAGCATAAAACATGAGCCTATATTGCAATAAAAGTTTTTGTGTCCCTTGTAAAGTGCTCAACAATAGCCTTTTCTTTTAAATAGGAAAGTATGTCCATTGACTAAAATCTTGTTTCAAATAATAATTTGTGCAATAACTTTCTTTGCCATAGAGAATTTCAAAGTAAACTTCAGCCAAAACCCTGTAATCACAAATTACGAATTAGGGAAAAGCTGAATGAATGGGGTTTTTCAGTGCCTTATTTGGTCTGGTCAACAGGTGTACAATTGTCACAACTCTTTGTGCCTTTTTAAAAAATTAGTATTTGTTTGATTACCTCTCTTTTGACTTTATATTAGATCTTCCACGGTGACAGCATCCTGCAACAATGGGCGAGTAGCTATTGTCACTATGAGATGCAATCCCAGCAAACCTGGCCAAGGTGTGATTTCAGTCCCCAGGTATTTATGTCTCTGTATAATCATTCTGTATTTACATATGTTACAAGGCAGATATCAGCTTCTTATTTCTTCTTCATTTAATTCTGAGTAGAAAGGGCAAAAAATAGGAAAGAACTCATGAATGAATGTTTATTTTTAAGAACTTCACTAAATGCTAAATACAAAGACTAGGTTCTTGCCGCTAATTGCTCCCTACTTCCCCAAAGACATTTTCTTATTCTACTTCTTTCACTATGATTATAAAAACTTTCCTCATTAGTTTAATTCTAGAGGCTTCTCATGTAAATCTAATTATTATTAATGCTATTTTTCTTTTTCAAGAGCTATGGACTGGCAATTGGGTTCTAATCTTAACTTTATGCTTTTAGATGAGTCATTCAGCATTTTTGTTCCTCAATTTTGCTCACCTATAAAATGAAGAGGGTTAGACTAAATCTCTGAAGTTCTTTTCAATGCTAAAACTCCATGTTTTTGAATATATTTATATATACATGTTTGTGTATATATAAATAATATCTATAATCTATATCTATATAATTCAATGCTAAAATTTCATGTATCTTAAAGACCGAGTCAGATCTATAGGAAATTTACACTACTGTTAATCTAAATTGCTTAGATGTGAATCAGTCAATAAATACTTTGTGATTTTCTAAGTTAATATGCAACTTGCAGAGATCTGTTTCCTATTTAAGTTTGATACTATTGGCCTAGAATAATTGCGATAGTACTTAATGTATTTAATATTCACTGAGCCACCTCGCTGCTCATAATAAAGAATATCAACATGTGTTTTTTTTTTTCCAAAGCCAATATGTGGCCCAGGAATCCTTATGTAGTGTTTAGGGAATCCTATTTTTATTTGAGTTTGACATTATTATTTTAAATGGTAGGATTTTCATGAACTAGATTGCTTTAATATAGTGTTATACTGATGGTGATGTTTTTCCTATTGGACAAAAAATAATTTTCTTCAGGTTCATGAGCATTAGGATGAAATAAATGATTTTAGGACGCAGCTAGGTGGTACAATGGATAGTGCTGGATTTGGAATCAGGAAGATGAGTCAAATATGGCTTCAGATACTAGCTATGTGACTCTGGAAAGTCACTTAACCCTTTTTGCCTCAGTTACCTTATATGTATAATGAGTTGGAAAAGAAAAGGTCAAATCACTCTAGTATCTCTACCAAGCAAATCCCAAATGGGATAATGATGGGTTGGACAGTTGAAAGACAACTTCAGGAAGTAAGAGGTCAGTGATCAGTTCAAGCCATACAATCCATGATATAATCATACTCTACAATACTTGTCTCTACCCTCTCCTCCTTGCATGTTGAGATTATAGTCCTTTTAACTTATTTGAAAATAATGACACCAACTAAGTTTTAGTTAGTTTTACAACACTTTCAGCTTCTTCAAAGTGATAAATTTACTTTAAAAATGAAAAAAATTAAGATTAATTTTGTTTTGAGAATTTTGTAATGTTTTGGAGATGATTTGGGAAGCATTTCTGGTTTGTAAAACCAGGCTCAGAAAACACTTGTTTATATATTTCTACTAGTCTCATTTAAATAATATTGTTTCCCCAAGTTAAAGTGTAAGCTGCTAGAGATCATGGAGTATCTAGCTTTTTGTGTTTGTGTTCTCCCTCCTCAACCCCTGCTTGCCACAATAAGAGGGCTTAATATGTGTGGTAATTTTAATTTAGATTCAGATTTCTAAAAGTCCTTCTAATGGAAGGGGGAGTCTTATTGTCCCTAACAGGATGATATCCAGAAATAGACAAATTTTTTTTTGGTGCTGAGATAGGTTTGTGCTTTGTCATTTAATGACCTTCACTCATTATTCCATCTGCCCTCCTGTTCTAGCTTGCAAAAGATTCCATTTCTCTTGGTAGAAAGGCCTAAATGTTAAAAGGAAAATTGGTGCCAGTTTCAGCCCCTGGTAAAATCTTCCCTGAGGCTACCTTCTATAAGACCACAAGAGGGAGCTCAGCCACCAGAATATAGTGGAAACTTTTTGGGAAGCTAGCTGTTGGACTAAGTTTTCCTTTTCATGGACCTCCTCTGACAGCTGTGAGCACTAAGATTTAGGGAGATCTTCCAGAATTTGTAATGTGTAAAAACAAACTATAGAATTATACCATGTCACTTGACATAATTCATAATGAATAAAAATAATTTAAAATACATAAAAATGTATAATATATAAAATAGGTTTATTATTCTATTATTTTATTGGTAAGTTTTATCATTTAAATGTATTAAATAATGAAATAAATTGAGTCATCAATGGGACCTTGTTTTAGAACACAAAAACTTGCAAATTCAGCAAGAAAAACTGAGTTAGGACAACACAAAAAATATATATAATTCTAATAGTAGACAGCATTTATATTGGGTTTTAAAGTTTGCAAAAGTATGTTTTCTTATTTAATAAGTTAATGTTGTAAAATTAATGAATAGGACATCAATCATGAACTGAATGAAAATATAACAAATGAAAAATCAGAATTAACCATAACATTAAGATGCATTTATTAAAAGCCTGCTATATTCTGGTTACTGGGTTTGACCCCAGGGATCTTAAGACAGTCCCTACTTTCTTTGAATTTATTATTGAATAGAAGGCAACCCAAGTAGGGAATCATGGTCAGGGAACAAAGTTTTTGTCTGGATAATCATAAGGATTATGCATGTAGCTTAGGGCAGCAGAGTTTCCCACACTTTTTAAGTGTCAGTGGTAATATTTGTGGGACTGTTGTTCCTAGAGCAAGAGATAGAAAGGGGGATGCAGGTAGATAGGTGCACAGGTCACACAAGTACTAAGTATCTGAGGCTTATTTCAAGTTCAGCAGTTTATTCACTGCCTCTAGCAGGTAATATGTGAATCGTATTATGTTATAGAAAGATGTTTTATAGTTTCTTGTGTCTTAGTGAATGTTTGTATTCTATATGAATGGTGTGTGTGTGTGTGTGTGTGTGTGTGTGTGTGTGTGTGATAAAGTGGGTTAGATGATTTTTTTCTCATTCACCCACCAAATTAGGAGAGCTTAGCCCCAGGAAATAATAACAAAAACCAGCAACAATGCTAATTAAAATAAGAATTAGCATTTATATGTCACTTTAAGGCTGGGGAAGTACTTCATTTATATTTTGTCATTTTATCCTGAAGAATTCTGGAAAGTAGTGATACTATTTCCACTTATAGATGGGAAAACTGAGTTACACAGTGGTTAAATAACCTGCCTACAATCACTTTGCTAGGGTCTGAGGCCATAGGACTCTGCATATACTTTGTCACCTAGTTGACAAAGCTAAAGGATTAACTTCTTGGAGTTTGTATAAACAGAAGAGGGGGAAATAGGTATGGTTACTAGAAGTTAAGATATGTGATCTTGGTTCATAGGTTCACACTCTTCCTGGTGGGAAAGGAATTAGAGAATACTTTCTTCCTATAACATGATAATATGACTCACATATTACCTACAGTATCAGTGCAAGCTAGAGACAGTGGATAAAGTACTGGGTTTGGAAGAAGCCTCAGATACTTACTATTTGAGTGACCTTAGGTGAATTAATTGCTCTCTTTTTGCATTAGCTTCTCCAACCATGAAATGGGGATTATAATTGAACTGACATCACAGAGGTCGGAATAAAGAGATATTTTGTTGTGAAGAACAAATAAGATATCTGTAGTACACATAACACAGTGCCTGGCACATAGTAAACACTATATAAATTCTTTGCCCTCCTTCCTTCATTTAAACCACCAGGTTCTTTCCTGGGGGAACATGACTTGTACAAACGCGAAGGACAGAGTAGGAAGAGCAAAGTATAGAGATTGACGTTGAGTCTGGGCCCTAGGTCTCTGGAATTAGTACTAGGTTTCAGCTTAATGGTAACTGGGGATGCCAGGAAGGCTGTGGCTTCCAAGAATGGTTACTTCTTGAATTTTGTTCAAAAGTACTACCTTGGGTCAGAGAAGGATGCAAAGGCTTTCAAGGACATAGCAGAAGAGCTGTGGATAGAGAGGGCCAGGTAATAGCTAGAATATAAAGAAATTATTTGAAGCCTATATTGTGCATCAGGATTTCAAATTTGGCTCTTGCTGGTTTAACAATTTTATTTTTGTTAGCTGTGAAGATTCCTAGGAGCCTGCCTTGTATATCTGCTTGTTCTGGGGTTCTTAATTTGGAGTCTGTGAACTTAAATTTTTTTTTATATCTGTATTTCAATATAATTGGTTCCCTTTGAAATCTTATGTGTTTTTTTTTTTTTTTAAATGCATTATTCTGAGAAGGGGCCTAAAGACTTCAGCAGACTTTCAAAGGAGAACCTGACACAAAAAAGATTAAAAACTGTTGGGGAAAATCTACCACTTGATAGTCTAGAGAGTTATTCTCTATTTTTTCTCTGTTTTTTTCTAGGAGGAGGAACTATTTATTTACACAATTATTTAAATAAAGCCCGGAGATGATGGGGGGCAGGATTAGTTTTGACAATGAAGTTCCCAAATAAGATTAAAGGAACTGATAATAAAGTTGCATGTGTCTATATTCCCCCATCTATATGTCAGCATCTAATATGCTGGATAGGAGAAGCATATGTTAATAATAAATCCCCTGAGAATAGAAAATTTATATCATTGTTAGTCAGCATAGCCTTCTATTGAGAACCTTAGATTCCTGGAAAATCTGTGCTTCTAATACCTAATGTAGAATAAAAGTTTGAGATAATAATAATAACACACTTGTGCTGGACTGGGCATCCTGGTTCACAGAGATAAAATGTTATAAACAGAATTAAAATCTTGTAAGCATATGCTTGCTAAGAATAGGATATGCTTCACCAAAAACTGAGCAAAAATTTTATAACTTCATTGTTGTGAAATCAAAAGAGAATTTCTAATGACTTCAAAGATCACTTAGTTCATATTTTACTCTATTGTCTCTGATTTTTAAATTTTTGTATTTAAATTTCAAAAAGGATTTCATAATCTAAACTTAATTTAGGCTTGGTCAATAGGAAATATTTCCTCAAACTTTTTCAAATGCATTACAATAATATTTCCTGTTACAACTCCAACCCCTTAATTCTTTCTCCAATCTACAAATTTTCTTATCAACACTTATAATTTTGGAATATTGGAGCAATATAGTTACATCCCAAATATTCCCCATATTTATTTGGCACAGTTTTTCATACCCATAGAAGTATTTATACCATGTGTTAGGAGCCATCTTGAGAAGTTATGAAAGAAATTGTGTTGGCAGTTGCATTTCCACTATTATTTATAGGAAGTATAGATACTTGAAAGAAAAAATAGTTAGGAATTACACAATTTAGCCAAACTTCCATTTTATATTTTATGTTGGGGTTTTTTTTTGGTTGCTGGTTTTCTTGCTGTGTTTAGTATCCTTATATGTTGTGTATGTTCTTCTAGCTTCCTATTCCTTTGTATTTCCTAGCTCAATACATAAGGAAGTTCTTCCTTGTTTGGATTTTTTTCTCAAAATCATATCCATGGAAACAGATATCTTTATTTCAGGTCTAAAACACTTTATTGGATTATGGCAGTATGCTTATAGATATGTGAATTCATTGATGTGCTTACTCTCTCAAGCAGTGCAGGTTATCAATTCAGTCATACCTGCCTATCTTGGGTATATCTTCATGGAGGACAATCCATTTTATTAGTAGAATGAAATAACTGACCAGATGTTAAACTACTTTTAGTTCCAGAGTCTCATTTAATGTGAATTTTACCAGGAAAAGGCATTAAATCACTGTAGTATTTTGACATTTAATTGTAACTTCAAAAGTTTCAATAAAAGCAATTTTTGGATTTTTTTCCCTTTGCAATCACTCTAGTTACTATATTTCTTTTTGGGGAAAAAAAGATTATGATCACTCTTTTCATTTCTTTTGTGCTTTTAAGTTTTTGCATTTGTTCCATTTTATCTTCATAAGAGCCTTGTCTAGTAGGGTAAATATAATTTTCCAATTATTAGATGACAAAACTGAGACACTGAATTTGCAACTTGCTGAGGGTCATATTGCAGATTAGAAAGTGAACCAAAATTGATAATCCAGTCTCCTAAGTCCTAATTTATTCTCTTTGTAATGTTGATCACATAGATTCTATTTTTGTATTATTGAATTCCTTAAAAAAATCAACCTACCAATCAACCTGATTTGTTCTTTAGCTTTTCTATAGCAGACAACCATTTTGATTTTTCAACCCTAACATCTTCCTGTGATTCCTCACCTTGGTGTAAAGGTTATGATGATGGAGTGTAAACTCTGATCTTATTAAGTTCAAAGGGCTTCAAAATACAGACCTTAGAATGGATTGTATTTCCTTATGAGGACTTGTCTAGCTAAGTTTGATCTAAATGAATTTTTTCAGTTTGGAATGTGGGCAGCCCATCTATCTATGTGTGATGTGATCTCATCTTCTACATTGATGAAATCATTTAAACATTAGTGTCATGAGAATCATTTAAGTATAGGGCCCATCAATTATCACAATGTCTGATACATAGAAAATGCTAAATAAATGTTGTAAGCATAGTGTAGGGAGGAGATCAAACAAGGGACCATGCATATCCATTTATAAAATAAATTGAAAAGATAAATTAATCAGCAAATATTTATTTAATATCTGATATGTACCACGTGTTAGGCATTTGGAATATTTGTTCTTGATGAGCTTACATTCTAATGGGGAAGACTAATTGTATTTAAGACCTACTGTTAGGGGGAGGACACAAGCAGCTGAGGAGACAAAGTAATTCATGAAGTAGGAAGCATTGGAGCTGAGTCTTAAAGGACACTAAAGATTTTAGGAGATGAAGGGATTCTAGGAATAGGGACTATCAGGGCAAACATAGAAATAGGAAAGAGGAAATGAATTGCTTTTTAAAGAGAAAATCACTTCCTATAAATATGAAATAGTATCACTTCAAGGAATGTTGTCATTTGGTTATCCAAAATCAAAGTAAAAATGATTTAACTTCAAACAAACTTTATCTGCCAAGAGCTGAGAAATGGAAGCTGACTATTATAATAATTTTCATTCATTGAATTTACTTTTTTTGTGTTTTCCCTCCCATTGAATCACCAAGACTCTGAAGTCCTGAATTTCACATTCTGATCATAATTCCTTCTCTCTTTATCTCTCTTACTTCTTTTTCACTTCCCATTTATGACCTTTGGTTTTTCAAGTTTCTCTCTACTTTCCCCAGCTGATTAACCTTTCATGTTTTCACTTCTCTCCTTTCACAATCTTGATTTTATTGTTATCAGTTTCAATCATTTCATTAATATGGACTCCTCCATCATTGGATCTCAGCCTCCCTTATTAGCCTATTGTTTCCACCCTGCTAATTCTTCTCCTCATCTTCCTTTTCCTCTTCCTCTCTTCTTTTTTGCATTTACCATATAATTTTTTTTCAATAATGGATAATTCTAACATACTTGTTCAAGTCATAGGGCAACATTTAATACAATGGAAACTCCTTGAATACAGATATTTTTCATTTTAGTGATTATATCCCAGGTGCTTTGTGTTGTCTCTAAAAATGTTTGTGTCTTGCACATAGTAAAACTAAATAAATGTTTATTGAAAAATTAAAAAATGAATTATAATTTGTGTTGTAAAGTCATGATTAAGTAAAACAACAAAAGCAAAACAACATTATTAGCAGTGATGTTTTGTTAGTTGAGGTTTGGTCTGTATGCTAATTCTTAATCATATCAGTTTTTTTCCTAGTATTAAGTTACTCAAATTTGTTGGAAGAAGTCTCAATCTGCATATTTGAGGGAGTTCTCTCTTTTTGTCTTCCTCTCTTTCTTATTGTTCTTTTTCAATCTCCTTTGCTGAATCATCATATATATCATGTACCCTAAATGTGGATTGATCCCAAGGCTCTGCCCTAACTACTATCAAACAATCCATTTATTGATATCTGATAAGCTCCTCTTTAACACTCCTTACAGTAACTATTCAATATTTTCTTCTTGTACTCCTAACTTTGCCCTATAGTCCCTTCTCTTTTTGAAGAAGTCCTTGCTTCCTACCACAGTGAGAAAATTTAGGTCATCTCTGATGAGTTCTCTTGTATCTCCTCTTTTGCATCTTATACCCTTTGTTTTTGCCCAACCCTCTTTCTTCCTTTCATTTAGTTCCAGAGTATTCTTTATAAAAGCTAACTGCTTCTCTGGTGCCCTCTTTCCCCCATTAATTACTGTCTTTTCTGGAGTTTTGTTTTATTGATTATTCTTTCCTTTGTCTCTTATCCTCTCTTATTTTCAGTATTTCACCTTTTAATGAGTATCTCCCTTCTGCTTACAAATATGTTCAGTTTTTCCTATCCTAAAATTAAAAAATTAAACCAAACAAATCCTTCTCTTTACCTTGATACTCTGTTGTTATTCAGTAAATATATAATTAATAAATATTTGCTAAATACTACCTACCAGACACTGAGCTTTGTGTGGTAGTACAAAAACAAGTGAAAATAAAATTTCTGTGTTCAAGGAGCTTAAAATCTATCAGAGTGACACAGTGTGCACAAGAATAGATGTATGAACATATATATGCATATATATATGAACATATATACACAAACAACAGATGTAACAAAAATTTTGATGTAGGGAAAGCATGAGCAGTTCTGGGAAGTACTTTTAGTATAAGATGGTATGTGATCTTTGAAGGAAACTAGGAATTTCTGACAAACAACTACATACAAAGACATTGGAGATGAGAAGTGGAGAATTATCTATAAGGAATATGTGGATGATGGATGTGTGGGTGGTTTTGTATAATTATGTGTGTTCATATAAATATATAGTATGTATATGTATGTATGTATATATGTACATGTACGCATATACTGTGTATATATTTAAGTATATTAATTTATATATGTGTAAATATATACGTATATGTATGTATGTGTATATCTATGTGTGTGTATATATATATATATATGTATAAAATGTATGTGTGTGCACATATACATGTATATACAGAAGAGAAGAGAATTTAAGGTAGAGCCTTAGGATCAACCCACATTTTGGATATATGATATATGTGATGCTTCAGCAAAGGAGATTGAAAAAGAACAATCAGAAAGAAGGGAAGACAAAAGGAGAGAACTCACTCAACTATCCCCTTTCTCTCCTTCCTTTCCAGGCTAAATTTTTCTTAGTACACTCACTATTCTCTACTTCCTAGCCAAATTCTCATTTCCTATGCTTTAGGGGAAAGTTAACTTTTGTTCCCACCCATTTATTCAAATTTTTATTCAACATGATTACCAATGAAGTCCTTATCACCAAATTCAATGGATTCTTATCTGTACTCTGGTTTCTTGACTTACTGAGGCATCATATCACCTAGTTGATTTTTTACTCATTCTAGATATTTTCTTCTTCCTCGTATTCCATGACATTCCCTGATTCTCTTCTGTGTAACTGTTTTTTCCTTAATTTTCTTTAATGCTGGTTCATGTTCATCCTCTTTCTCTCAATTATATTCAGATCTCTTTTCTTTCACTATTCTCTTCCTTGTCCATTTTATTCATTCTTGTAAGACTTTGACTGTCACATCTCATTTAGGAGTGTGTGTTTGTGAGTGTGTAATCCTGGCCAAATCACTTGATTCATTATTAATATATACATATTGAATTACCTAATGGACAAGATTTCTACTTGGATCTTAAGTTCCATCTATCTTCAAACTGAATTTATCGGCTTCCTTCCTCCAAAACTTTACTTCTCTATAGATTTTATTTAGATGGAGATTTAAAAAGGCTGGAAACTTGGCATGTAAGCACTGAAAGAAGAAAATGATTTCCCAGGTTTCAATGAATTTGTGACTAAACCAGGTATTTCCACAAAATTAGTACAGAAAATAAAAGGGACTGAATTTTTAGAATTGTGGCTCTGTCATTTCTATCCTTGTAACTTTGGACCAAGTCATCCATCCTCTCAGCTTTCATTTCTTCATAAAGAGTTTAGACTTGACGATTTCTGACTTTGTATGTAAGAGGTTCTTTTCAAAGGGCTTCTTTTTTATTTTAAAAAATATATAAAAGCAACTTGATTTAACATTTCTCCCCACAAATATAACAAATGAACAATAAATAGAATGTTCAAAGCTTTTTTTTTTTTTTTTTTTCCTATTCTATCTGTGTGATCCAGGGGATGAGACTGAAACTATACCCAAGTTAATTCACCTAAAAATTGGTACAGTTATGGACCTTTAAGTTAGGGATTATTTTTGTCTTTATATCTCTGCTGCCTAGCATGGTGCTTATTAAATGCTTGTAGGTTGAACACAAGTCTGTTCATATAATCTCCTTCAGAAACTGTTTCTCTTCTTTAGCACATGTCCAGCGGGCACCTGTGATGGCTGTACATTCTATTTCCTGTGGGAGAGTGCCGAAGCTTGTCCTTTGTGTACAGAGCATGACTACCATGAGATCGAAGGAGCCTGTAAGAGAGGATTTCAGGTATAGGATATAATAATGAAACTGGAGTATTAAAGGAAGTTTGCTCATGGGCTTCTGTATTGTAAGACTAACCTAAGTATAAGAAATGCATTTGCTATTTTAGAGATATAGCTTCCTGGTTTAGCTATCGGGTCCAAAGCTTATTCATAACTTAATGAGACTTGAATATATTTTTAAAGTAAAGTGTGTTGCTTTCAGCTACAAAATAGCTGATGTGCTGAGGTAGTAAAGGTATACACTAGGAGAGGAAAACACTTCTGACAAATGGAACGGTAGTTATATGTTTTTATTGCCAAAGGGTAAACATTGATGCTATTAAAATGAAATATGACTTGCACGATACAATTGAATGATCAACTCAATAAAGATGAGGGACTGACCTAACCCAATTATTATGCTTAACATTTAATGTTCCTTTAAAGATTGTATAGGCAGGTGGTTTTATTATTATTATTATTATTATTATAGCTTTTTACTGACAGAACATATGTCTGGGTAATTTTTCAACATTGTCCCTTACAATCACTTCTGTTCCAACTTTTCCCTTCCTTCCGTCCACCCCTTCCCCTAGATGGCAGGCAGTCTCATACATGTTAAACATGTTACAGTATATCCTAGATACAATATATGTGTACATGTTTATACATTTCTCTTGTTGCACAAGAAAAATCAGATTTATAAAGGTAAAAATAAACTGGGAAGCAAAACAAAAATTCAGGTAGTCCACATTCATTTCCCAGTGTTCTTTCTCTGGGTGTAGCTGGTTCTATTCATCACTGATGAATTAGAACTGAATTGGATCATCTCATTGTTGAAGATAACCATTTCCATCAGAATTGATCCTCATATAGTATTGTTGTTGAAGTATATAATGATCTCCTGATTCTGCTCATTTCACTCAGCATGTAAGTCTCTCCAGGCCTCTCTGAAATCATCCTGTTGGTTATTTCTTACAGAACAATAATATTCCATAACATTCATATACCACCATTTATTCAACCATTCTCTAATTGATAGGCATCCACTCAGTTTCCAGTTTCTAGCCACTACAAAGAGGGCTGTAACAAACATTTTTTGCACATTCAGGTCCTTTTCCCTTCTTTAAGATCTCTTTGGGATATAAGCCCAGTAGTAATTCCAAATTACTCTCCAAAATGGCTGGATCCATTCACAGTTCCACTAACAATGTATCAGTGTCACGGTTTTCCTGCATCTCTTCCAACATTTGTCATTCTTTTCCTGTCATCTTAGCTAATCTGACAGGTGTGAAGTGGTATCTCAGAGTTGTCTTAATTTGCATTTCTCTGATCAATAGTGATTTGGAACACCCTTTTCCTTTTCATATGATTAGAAATAGTTTCAATTTCTTCATCTGAAAATTGTCTGTTCATATCCTTTGACCATTTATCAATGGAGAGTGGCTTGATTTCTTATAAATTAGAGTCAACTCTATATATTTTGAAAATGAGGCTTTTTATCAGAACCTTTAACTGTAAAAATGTTTTCCCAATTTATTGCTTCCCTTCTAATCTTGTCTGCATTAGTTTTGTTTGTACAAAAGCTTTTTAATTTGATATAATCAAAATTTTCTATTTTTTGATCTCTAGTTCTTATTTGGTCACAAATTCCTTCCTCATCCACAAGTCTAAGAGGCAAACTCTCCTATGTTCTTTTAATTTATTTATAATCTCATTCTTTATGCCTAAATCATGAACCCATTTTGATCTTATCTTGGTGTATGGTATTAAGTGTGGGTCCATTAGGCTGGTGTTATTAATATTCTTACTTAAGGGAGATGTAGGGAAAAAATGTACATGCTGTACACACACACACACACACACACACACACACATTGATTCATTCTCTCCCAGTACATGAATAAGTACAAATTGAGGCACCCTAAATTGTGGGGTTTTTTTGGTTATTTATCTACCCTGAATTGTTATTTCCATGGTTATGGCTAATGTTGGCTATTTGCAATTTGGATATGAGGGCAAATAGTCAAAGTTAATACATTTTAGCGAATATTTCATTAGAGGGAATGTTTTGGTTTTGAAGATTGAGAAAACAAAACCTATAGAAAAATAGCATAGTAAATTGTCTTGAGACAATTTTTTCCCAAGTGATGGCAGCAGAATAGGATGAAAAAGAGCATATCCCACTAAGAGCAACAGCTTTTTGGCAGTCTATAAAAATTAGCACAACTATTGATTCCTAGGATGTGAAACTCTTATCCAGAACCTAGCCATAAGATATGCTACAAGATCTGAATCAAATTAATCTTCATCTTACTATAAATTAAACCAGAAGACAAAAGGAAATGGTTCACTTGAAGCAAAGTAAAGAGTTGATGGCACTGATTTTATTATGCATTCAAAGTTATGATTTCATGGGTAAATTGGCCAGCACATATTACAGTGTTCATGATAAGCATTCACAAAAAGATCAACATGAAAATATTTGAAGCCAACAGATGTGTGAACATCTGTTATAGAGAATAAGAAGGTAGAGAAATTCTGCAAGCAACTTAAGGACCCCCCCTCCAATGAATGATATATACTTTAATATCTAGTGACTTTATTGCAGAGTACATAGGAGAGAGAAGGTGCCAAAAATATGTTGGGAAACATAATTCAGTAGTAGGAAATAAGACAGATCAAAGGATATATAAACTATACAGAAACACCATGCTTTTATATCATGAATATTTTCTTTAAAAAGAGATTCGGAAGGCCCCAGACATGATAATCCTTAAGTGATATCTCAAAGGTGACAATGATAATATCTGATAAAACAAGAACTAATTGCTTAGCAATGTGGGAGAAATTCCAGGACCCCTTATCTTTGGGTAGCCAGATAATACAACTTTTCAGAGAAAAGAAATGACCAAATTTAGATGGAGTAAAAAAAAAAAAAATGAAGGGGCTAGTGCAACTGAGGCACCCTAAACCAGTTAAATAAGTTTATAGTGAAAAGTGGAAACTGTTGATGATGTTTGCTCTGTCCTTTCCATGTGAACGTGGCTTAGTCTCCCTTAGTTTCTTTAATTTTCTTAATTCTCTTAATTTCTTTAAAAGATAAATAAAAGGCTTGGACTAAGTGACCTCTTAGTCCCTTCCCGCTTTCAGTCTCTTTTTATGATGTTCTTACTTCTATTATCTGCTGACTTTTATCCTTTACTAGAAAAGCTTAATTGATGGTAGAATTTACAGTTAAATGGACAAGAATAACATTAGGTGAGAAGGCATAGTTCATTTGGGTTCTAAAATTGTTGTTGTTCACCCTTTATTTCTGAAGAGAACCACTCACTCATATTTGGAGGGTAATATCTTGGCTTACAAGTGAATTGGATTTAAATGAAGCATAGTTGTGCAAACTCATTAGCCTCATTCTTCTCTAGAGTCATGGGAATTCAGTGTCAAGATAGAAGCCAACTGGCATTGGCCCAGAATGCAGTAGAAGAATTTGGCTTTTTAAAGTTAAGATTTTTCTCAGGTCTCAGTTTGTCTGTAGCAATGCCCAGTCAATGATTAAAGGCTAGACAAGAATTGATAAAAAAAAAAAAAAAAAAAAAAAAAAAAAAAGATGACCTTGTTTGCTTCCACAAAAGAATCATTATGGAAGGGAAAGACACTTAAGAGTTTTTGCTCAGAACAGAAGTAATGATATTAATATAAATAAAAATTCTGAGCTATCAAAACTCAAACTTGGATCCAAAATATTGGAATAGGGAGTACCCATATCATTGATGCTTGGATCTATGAGATTGAGAGAGTCTGTACATCTTGCATGTATCAAAGCACCTAAATGTTAATCTTTTTTTGTACAGTGCTGTAAAGGTCAAGCTGCAGGTGGATCATTTATTTTTCTGCATTTCATAGCCTTAAATTATTTAACTAGCCGTTTTTTCATTCACCAATATAATCAGCTCAAAAATATGTGCAGCTTATCATAAAAAAGATTGAATAAGGGAGTGTGGATAGATTAGCTAAAACTCAATAGCATTTCTGGGAAAATATTTCTTCTCATATATATCTGTGTTTTGGGTTATGATTTTTTCTTTTTGAATAAGTAACAGCTTTATTAAGATGCTATTCAACATTAATGGTACCATCAGTGGTAATTGTTTTCTTCTCTTTAAATTATTTTTAACTTTTAAACATTTTTCTCTTTTAAAAATTATTTTTTTCTGAACTTAGACATCAAGAAAAAAAGAGAACTTGCTATATGTATACAAGAATACACAAGGATTCTATAGCAAATTATGAATTCCCCTTTACATAGTGCTAGTTTTTAAAAAAGAATGAAGAGTCTTGTACATTTCTTTAACAACTATCTTGGTTGTCTTTGCTTCCTCCTGAACTTTTTTCTCTTCTGTGTATAAAAAAAATGTTACAATGGCTCTCATTTTTAGTGTCACTATTGTACTCTCCAATTAATTGAAAGAAAGATTTTTAAAAAAATGCCTTTGAGACAAAAAAACATGAAGTCGAATGAAATTAATCTGTGCCCACAAATGTATGTCTCTATACCTTGTATTCACCACTTTTCTTTCAGGTTGTAGATAACATGTAATATCTTAGGTGCTTTAGAGATATGGTTGATCATTGTTTTGATCAGAGTTTTATGTTTTTCTAAGTTTTTCTTTACATTATTATCCCTGTATAAATTCTTCTTCTGCATCAGTTCAATGCTTTACATGATTCTCTAAAATTATCTTTCACTGTTTCTTATGGAATAATATTTCATCACATCCATGTAGCACAATTTGTTCAACTGTTTCCCAGTTATCTAAGGCAATCTAATGGAGCTTTTCCCTTAGATTTTAGTTCTCCTCTTCCTTATTAATCCTCAAAATATTTGTTTTGCTTGTGACCATTCCTTTTTGGATATTATCCTTATTCTTAAATCCTCCATCTCTTTTTGTTTACCTATTAAGTTTCATATTTTTCTAAACTAAACTTTATGTGGGTAATTAGCCCTCCTTTGTTCATTTCAAACAAGAGCAAGATTTATATGATTACTCCTTTACCTCTTCCCTCCATATTCTTTTCATCCACTCAGTTATAAGAAATAACAAGTATTATATCTTTTCTTTTTTCTACAGCATTTTCCTTTACACACACACACATACATATATATATATATATATATATATATATATATATATATATATTTGGTAATCCATTCTTTTTATCTTATTAAGACACCTCGAACAGAATTAATATATTCCCAGGAATTCTATTTTTAAATTTTTCTTCCTCAGTACCCTTTGGAGACATTATAGTTTTGGAGGTATCTTCCCCTCTCACCCCTTGCATGTTGATCTTGTGCTAAAAATTTAATACAAGTCCTTTAAAATGTTCAAGAAAATTTACTTTCCTATGGTTCTCTGGACTCTTGTATATGTATTTCAGAGTTTTCACTTAGTGCTGTCATGTTTATCAGGAATGCTTGAAAATCCTCTATTCCATTAAAAATTCCTCCTCCTCCCCCCAGTGGATCATATTCAGTTTCATAGGGTAAGCTATCATAGGTTGTAAAACTACCTATAGCTTTTGCCTTTTGAAATCTTATTTTCTATGATCTCCTCTGGTTTTTAGTAGAAGATGCTAAGTTTACATGCTCTTGACTGTAGTTCTGTGGTATTAGGACTATTTCCTTGATATTTATGCAACTTTAGGGTTTCCTTTTGGAACTGATCACTGGATTCTTTCTATCTTTACTTTGTCTTCTGATTCTAATAAATTTGGGGAGTTTTAATTTATGATTTCTTGAAATATAGTGTCATAGCTTTCTTCTTATTTTTTATCATGATTTTTAGGGAGTCTAATAATTCTTAAATTATTTCTTAACCTTTTTGGGAGGTTTGTTTTCTTTAGATTTTTGATAATAAATCTTTTATAATTTCTTAATCTTCTGATTTTGTTCTGACCATTGGAAATTCCATTTCTTGGGTAAGGTTCACTGAGATTTTTCTTCTGAGTTACTTATTTTTCAAATTATTTTCTCAAGAGATTTTATTTTTTGCTTTAACTTTTTATTCTAATATTCATGTAATTTTTTTGTAAAAATTTCATTCTTTTCTTCTGTATCTCTATTTATATATGTTAGATTTTAAAAATAATATTTAATGTGTTACTGGCTATTTTCTTTGATGTACTTATTCCTCCAGCTCCATTTCCTAAATTGGGGCTTTGTGTCAGGACCAGGATCCACCTCTTGTTGCTCCTTTGAGTGATATGCTCTGTTTTTTCTTTACCTTGAGTCCTTCATTCATTTTCACCTTCTATGGATTGCCCCTTTCTACCCCAGTTTTATCTTTGAGATTCAGAATACTGTACATTTGCTTTTAAAACTTTGAGTTCCATACCCAAAGGCCTGTCAAATTGCGCATACCCTTTGATCTAGCAGTGTCTCTATTGAGTCTGTATCTGAAAGAGATCATAAAAAGGAAAAAGAATCTCTCTGTGCAAAAATGTATTTGGCAGCCCTTTTTATAGTAGCAAGAAACTGGAAACTGAGTGGATGCCCATCAGTTGAAAAATGACTGAATAAGGTATGGTATATGAATTTTATAGAACATTATTGTTCTGTAAGAAATGACCAGCAGGATGATTCCAGAGAGGCCTAAAGAGACTTACATGAACTGATGCTAAGTGAAGTGAGTAGAATCAAGAGAATATTGTACAGAGCAACAACAAGATTATACAATGATCAATTCTGACAGACGTGGCTCTTTTCAACAATGAGGTGATTCAGGCCAGTTCCAGTGATCTTATGATGAAGAGAATTATCTGCATACAGAGAAAGGACTATGGGGATTGATCACAACATATTGTTTTCAATTTTTTTTGTTGTTTATTTGAATTTTGTTTTTTTCTAATTTTTTTCCTTTTTGTTCTGATTTTCCTTGTGCAGCAAGATAATTGTGGAAATATGTATAGAAAAACTGCATGTGTTTAACATATATTGGATTACTTGCCTTCTATGGGAGAGGGAAGGGAGAAGAGAGGGAAAAGATTGGAACACAAGATTTTTCAAGGGTGAATATTGAAAATTATCTGTGCATATGTTTTGAAAATAAAAAGTGTTAATAAAAAAATAAAACTTTGAGTGTTCCAGATTCTTTTCCTTCTGCTTCCCAACCCCCATTGAGAATGAAAGCAATTCAGTATAGGTTATACATATGTAGTTATGCAAAACATTTTTATAATAGTCATTTCATAAAGAAAAACATAGTCCAAACAAATACCAGAAACCTAACAACAACAACAACAAAACCACAAACAAAAACTGAGAAAGCTTTACACATTAGTACTACCAATGAATGGAACTCTGGTGAGGGAAGTTTGCATACTACATGAGCCCTGATCTCCAATTAGTTACTTTGACTAAATTGACTGTCTACATGTCCATCATGATTCTTAATAGTCAGATATCAATTTATTTAATAGCTTTATGCACTGTCAGCATTAAAATATAGTTCCTTATATCATGGTAGGTCACAAAAAATTTTAAGGAGAATTATTTTGCTTTGTTTTTCACCTGTATTCTTATGGTCTAGCACAATATAATATTTATACTGCCTTTAGAAATGTTTTCTGAACTTGCCTAACTTAATCTGTAATGCTACTTCCAAATAAAAACAATTTATTTATTTATTTTAGGAAACATTATATGTATGGAATGAACCAAAGCAATGCATTAAAGGGGTTTCCTTGCCAGAGAAAAGATTGACCACATGTGAAACAGTTGATTTTTGGTTAAAAGTGGGAGCAGGAGTAGGTGCTTTTACAGCAGTTTTACTTGTGGCTTTGACCTGCTACTTCTGGAAAAAGAATCAAAAGTGAGTACCATAATTCTTATAATGACTGTAGGTTCTATCTAGCTTATGAAAGGTAATAGCTCTTTACCCCATACTATCCAGAAATTTCTTATAAAAATGCCAAGAAAGCCTTGTGTAAAGTGAACAAAAGACATCATTTTGTTTTTAGATTATAGGATGAAATCAAAGAACTTGAGTGTTAGGAGGACCTTGGAAATGACCTAGCTTATTTCCTTTATTTTAAAATGAAGATCTTAGGATCTAGAGAGATTAATCTACTTGTTCAAGTCATACATATTAGCTAATGAGAGTTCTGAGATTAGATGGTCTCATTCTTTTCATTTTATGCCATGTTATCTTATTTCTTCCAACATCTCACCATTCTAGTAGTCAGAATTATGAAGTTCACTGAGTGTAATGGCAGAAATAGAATTTATTTTATCCAGTAGAATATGATCTTTAAGGTCAGAGACTATTTCATTTATGTCTTCATAGTCCTAGAGCAATGCTTGACATAGACTGGTCACTTAAATGCTTGCTGCTTGATTAATTTTTTACCCACAGAATTCTGCTTTGATAATAATGTTAAACTTCTTGACTCCTTTGAAGTGACTAATATTTTGATGGAAATGAGAAGTATCAAGTATACTGGATATAGACAGACCTACAGTTTTGGCAGCCTTTTTTCTGTCTCCTGTTGTTTGATTCATACTGATTAAATCATCCTTGTAAGCACTCCTCTTCTTCTCCCTGTCCTATCCCCAATTCCAAGAAATATATTTAGGGCTTAGTATTGTGTGTCTGTTTCGCAAATGCTGTACAGGGCGGCAAATCAACAAAGAATAACTGATGCTGTCAACTTTGTTGTATTTACTGATTAAAGTCTTAATAATTAAGTTTCTGTGGTCTAGTCATTTAAGTGGATGGAATAATTTTACTATTGGAGAAATTAAATTAGGAAATGATTACCTAAAATACATGATTCTTGTTTAGCATTTAAAACTCTAATTGTGGTTTTCCTTTTTTTATTATTTAGGTTAGAATATAAATATTCCAAACTGGTAATGACAGCTAATGCAAAGGAGTGTGAGCTCCCAGCTGCAGATAGCTGTGCTATCATGGAAGGGGAAGATAATGAAGAAGAAGTTGTATATTCCAATAAACAGACACTCTTGGGCAAACTTAAATCCTTGGCAACAAAGGTGAGTAGTACTTGAATGTTAGCACCGCTACATGTTCATAGATCTGTGGCCCCACATGGGGGCCAGTATTTGATATTGAGATAAATTTCTCTCAAATTAAGATCTATCTTCATTGCAAACTTTTCTCCCCTTTTAAAAAAATGTTTAGTTGATATAAATGAGTCATCATGAGAAGGAGTTCAAAAGAATCCACATCTTTCTTAAGCTAGCAAAGTCAATCTCCTTGATAGGAGAATAGAAATAACAGTCAAAAGCAGTGCCAATTAAAGGCAATTTTTCATGATATTTGCTTTATGACTATTCCCTCTCAGGTATTACCCATTTTTTTACATTCCTTCACACTTCCCTCCCTCATACTTCCTCCCTCACTCATCTAATTTCTAAAATACTATGATGCAGGATAACATAGGATAATGAGCAATATTGCCTCATACAGTAACAAAAAGTAGTGAAAACCAAAACCAGTCAATAGAAAATTTAGCCTCAAACTCAATCTGATCATATCATCCCAAGAGTGTTCTATCATAAAATTGGCAACAGAGCAACAATTAGATATAAAATGAAACCAACTAGTCAATGTTTCTATAGCAATCTGTCATCAGTGTTAATGATCAACTGATGAGATGAAGAAGGAAAAATAGCTTTTAAAATGATTAAGCCCTTAAAACATTGAAAAAATTGAGAAAATCCAGGCTGGAGGTTATAAAAATCCTGGGGTTATCTTACAAAATACCCCAGGAAGGGGAAGAATGAAAGAATGGAAAACAATATTAATTACCCCCCCCCAATTTTTAGAATGTCAATAACTTCTGACTCAAATATTTACTTTAGAAAATCTTGTGTTTATTGATGTAAATATAGAAGGGAACAGATAGATATTTTAGAACAATTTTTATTGATATTTTAATCTGCCTTAATGCCTTTCTTCCCACCTCTAAGCCATCTCTTACAGTAAAGAACTTTGAATGAAAGAAACCAACTCATTGGCTCTGACAATGTATGTCTAATTTTTAGTTTTGGTTCACTAATTGTCAAGAATAGGGAAATAGGTTTCATTATTAGTACTTTGAAGTCAAAATTTATTACTGTACTATTTTAGATTTGAAGCTTTTCAACATTGCTCTTTTCCATCCTGTAATTGAGCATCCTATAACTTATCTGTGTTTTTCTTTACTCTCTGATTTAATCTTTATAAGTTTTCATTTCACAACTCTACCAATAGTTGCATTCTTTGTAGCAAACACATCTTTAAAATCACACAATTGGCTAAAATCTCCAGAGAAAACAATATCATGCAATTATTGTTTGTTAGTTTCCAAAAAGAAGAAGAATTGGTAACCCATAATAATATATTGCATGTGATCCAACAAAGAATCTTTCATGCATAGGATAAGATCATGAAAATTTCCTTGAGAAATACAAATACAAATATAACTTTATTTAAAAACTATCTGATTATTAACATCAATTGAAACATAAAGCAAGGAACTAAATGAATGCTCACCAAAGGTATTTGATATTGTCATGGAAAATGTTCTGTTCACATTCTACATGAAATTTATATTTCCTATAAATATAATAATGTCCTTCATAAATACATGAATGATCATGTTTGTGACAAAGCCTCTTTAATAAGTTCTATAATTGCTCAGAAATTATTAGCCTAAGAATATTAAAGACCCCCCAAAATGGAAAATGCCTGTTGTCCAGATTTTGGCCTTCGGTTTTGTGGCCAGTTCATTTAGTTAGTATCTAAATCTGGTGTAGTCACTATAGATTGACAAGGAATTTGGGTCAAGATTTGATAGAAGAACAAAAATAAGGTGAATTTTATTTGAAAAATCATTCAGTACTTTTAATAACAGTCCTGTGAAACACTGTGGGCTCAAAGAGCTGTTTTTTCAACATGTATTCTTCTGGCAATATTACATGATTGTATGTAATACAACATCAAAATCTCCAAGAAATTAAAATTTGAGGCGATTATGTGGACAGTGGAGAGTAGAAGTAGTCTGCAGTACATTTCCAATGATGATCTATACATGAGAAGTAGGATAGAAGGGCATCATTAAAGAAAAATAAGTCTAAAAAAGGTCAAACAGTCATGTGCCCAGAGAAAGAGATAACAAGTAATAATAATAACCAGTATTTATATAGCATTTTAAGGATTAAAAAGCATTTTACAAATATTATGAGAAAATGTGACTGGGTTGTAATTTGATAATCCTGTACTATTAAATATTGATTGAAAACAAATTTTTATCACCATCCTAACAACAAATTGGGAAAAAACTCATTTTTTTTCTTTTCCAGAAAGGACATAAGAAGGGAGAATTGAGGATAAAAATCCCATCAAATTGTTGAAAAGTATAATAATTCATTGTAAATGGTTCAGTGTATAGAGTACCAGGTGTACAATCAAAAAGGTTCATCTTCGTGAATTCAAACCCAGCCTCAGATACTTACTAGTTGTGTGACCCTTAACTCTGTTTGCCTTAGTTTCCTTATATGTAAAATGAAGTGGAGAAGGAAAGGGCAAACCATTCCAGCATCTTTGCCAAGAAAACACCAAATGGGGTCATGAAGAATTGGACACAACTTAAAAATTAATCAATCATAATAGAATAGTTTATATTTGACTAGCAGTTAGCAAAAATTTATTCAGATCAACCCTTGAAATGAGTATTATTAAATATTATTATTTCTATTTAATGGATGAAGAAATTAGGACTCAAAAAAGTTAAAACAATTGTATTGAGTCCACAATGACGCTAGGACTGAAACCTTCATCTTTGTAGTCTACTATTTATTTTGCTACATCATTATACATCTCTGTTAATTGGTCAATAAAATATATTTAATATTGATAAGAGTAAGAATAATATGGAAAATATAATATTATTTAATGTTTTAGTAATCATTGTTTCCTTAATTCTCATGATTTACACTATTTCCAGGAAGATAACTTGTCTGAGAAGACAATTGAGAATAAAATTTGTAAACACATCCCTTTCCTGGACATATTGCCAGGTCTTTTCCTTTTCGTGGCCATATACTTCCTTCCCAACCCCAGTCATCAATCCAACCAGCTTCTCTTGCCATTCAAAGTCCAGTAAAAATAAATGGGATGGGGGAAGGGGAAAGAGAGAGAGAGTGAGTGTGTGTGTGAGAGTGTGTGTGTGTGTGAGAGAGAGAGAGAGAGAGATGGAGAGAGAGAGAGAGAGAGAGAGAGAGAGAGAGAGAGAGAGAGAGAGAGAGAGAGAGAGAGAGAGAGAAAGAGAGTGAGTCAGAGTCCTTCCAGAAACCCTGGGAGTTATTTGCCAATGGGATAAAGCGATAAATGTTACAGGGAAAAATTATATGTTGTCAAGGCTTTAGGGATGATTTAGACGTGCCAAAGTAATGAGACCTTAAGGCCAAAAGAAGGTTCAGGAGAACATAATAAGGTTTTGAAGTTCAAAAATCAGACACAGGGCCATGGGGGGAATGAAAATCAATTTAGCTCTTTCAAAAAAAAAATTAGAAGTTCCAGGACAAACTCACCAATGAGTGAAGGGAGCAGACCTTTCAGAGAAAAAGTTCATATTGAGAAGGCTAATTAGATCTTCCAAGGTGATCAGATACCAGTAGCTTAGGGAAGTTCCACTATAATATTGCATGGTTTAGAAGTCCAGAAGCAAGTCTAGAAGGGAATAAAGACTATCCTGATCCCCTTTATCATGGATGATCTCTTTTTATTTATCATCTCCTTGGTTAATGGGGAGGGATGCCTAGAATTTGTTTTGAATTTATTTTCTAAAATATTTCTAAGGTTCAATAGTCAATTTAATTAATTAATTCTGATTTATTTCACCTAAAGACTAAAATATACAGTTAGTAAAAATGTCCTGAAACCCAAAATATTATTATTATTTACAAATCAGGGATCCTAAGTGATTTAAAAAATATTTAATAGCAATCTCTTTAGCTAAAGGTAATTCTTACCCTTAATTGAGATCATGTTATCCAGGAAATATTTGATTGCATTCAATTGCTTTTTACCCATTATTGGACCTAGAGAGGTTAAATGATTTGACATTGACTTTGACTTTGGACAATTAGCCATTCAGCATTTTAGGTCTTACTCTAAATACCTAAATTCCAAAAATGATGTGAACCAGCATTACTAGAGGGAATTTGCTATGCTGGATCACAGATCTAGTACTTGTCCCTTTCATATCAGTACAAAGGTATTAAAAGTGACCTGTTTCAGTTCTCAGTTTGGTTGTTTCTATATTCCAAAAAGATTTGTTTTCCATCTTAAGTGAGTTTTCATTTCCATTTGTTACTGAATAATTACCTCCAATAGACCTTCTGACTCTTTGCATTGAGAATTCTAAAATCACAATAGGATTTTGTTAATTTATTTTTTTCTGTGGATTTTTTTTGGAAGGAGAAGGAAGATCATTTTGAATCTGTTCAGCTGAAATCCTCAAGATCCCCCAATATATGAAGAGGCAGTGCTGCCTTTGGATAAAGGAACAAAGAAACCTGCTTTCTAATTTTACAGGACCACATTTTAGAGTCCATCTTGATGTCCAGGATTGTTGGTGATACCTGTGAGAAATACTGGACTGTTGAAATAAGAAGGTTGGAGCCTTCTGGTTGTCTGGTTGCCTTATGATGTGGTCAAGTACCTTGCCAAAAAGGAAAGCAAACAGTTTGGTGGCCAAGATGATGGTGAAGTTCAACTCAGGAAAGAGATATATGTGTATATATGTAACTGAAAACCAAGTTTAAAGCCCATCAGTGCACTGCTGATGCATGCCATTTAACTAATTGGTAACTTTCATTTCTTTTAACTCGTATGAGAATTATCATGTGTGTGTGCGTGCGTGTACGCATGTGTGCATGCATGTGCAATCATATGAATATTTTCCCTTATTCTTTTGAAAGACTTCAAACTTTTCATGAGATACAATCCCTTTGACCCCTAATCCCTGTTTTTCCCCCTCCCATCATTTGAACATGAAATTTCCCTTCAAAATGTTAAGCAGTGCTTGAGACTTAAGAACTTGAATTTTCATTCTCACAGAGAGCTTTCCCCTTTGATTTCAGAAGCTCAAGTTATCACCCTTTTGGAAAAATTAGGTTCTCCAGGTTTCTGGGGCATCTGAATATGTGTTCTTTCCAGAAATTCCATGTTAGGTGAGCTTAGATGATGTGGTAACCTTTAAGGAAGGAATTCCTGGAAAACATAGAGGATGCACCTTGGAAGAAAATGAGAAACAACCAGGATACTAACTTCTTAGGAAGTCAACCAATCCCTTTATTAACATGGAAGCCACACTATAGAAAACTTCTTAAATAGAAAGATGTTCAAGTGAGGAAAAAATGAAGTGAGATGGATTATCATGTCAAGTGGAGAAATAAAAAAAAAGATAGCTTATCAATTGATGCAAGTTTAACTTAGACAACTAATTCCACAGCTTTTAGCATTGCTTTGGGCTCTTTGGAAAAGTGAGATAGGCTACTCATCCTCTTGTTTCATGTAAAGTCCAATTCTCAAGGCATGTGGGGATAGACCTCTTGTTGGATCTTGTGGGATGTTGCGATTTGTGATTTTTGTTTGGAGAATTTTCTTCAATCAATAAACCAACATCTAGTTTTGGAAAAATAAAGTTTATGACTGTCTGTGTGGCTAGGAAGTTGTTGTACTTTGGGCAGGAAAGGGAATCTTAAGATTGTTTTAAAAATTTGGTGACTCTTTTTACAATTATTATTGCTAACAAGATTCAGGCATGTGTTTATTAAGAACAGATGTTTGGATGATGATGGAATTGGCTAATTTACCACAAAGTAAATTTTTTTAGAATCATTGGGCACTGAAACAAGGTCTGGGACACTGAGCACCTTGGGGTGCCCAGCATGATTGCAATCAAAAGTAGTACATTAGAAATTTAATTCAACTGAGGTGGGGAATTATTTATTGGCTGAAAGATGCAAGGTAGGTAAGGATAGGGGGAAGAACATATTATGATTTTCTTGCCCCTCATATTTCAAATTCTTAATATATCATAATTTATAATTTTGGATTCAGTGGGTAATTTTTTTTGGAGGGTGAGGGGAATAAGGAGCAAAATACATGCTTGATTGTGTCTGGATAATATATGGGGTTTTGCACCATGATATTGTTGATTGTTCATTCATATGTCTTTTTGGTATAATTCTGCATTGTTTCCCACACTTCTGTTTATTGAATTTGCTATTGTCCCATCTTTCACGTGTGGTATTCAGGGATGGAGTCATTCATTGAGTATAATATACTTACGATTTTAGTGCTTGGATCTTTTATAAAGAAGTTTTTTTTTTTTTTTTAAGCCTGATTCTTATCCAATTAATTAGGGAGCATTGAAGATCATTTCCACCTCCTCTGATCAAAATTCAGACAAGGAAAGAAAATGTATTCAATGTCTGCCCTTTCTGATTACTAGCAGAACTTTAACACACAATTGTGAATGCAGCAGTGTTCTGCAAGAACAGACAGAAACAAGAAGCTTCCACAAAATCACCTGTCACCTTTCTATCCATCCTTGGCTATGCTCTACATGTATGTTCCAAGCCATAGAAATAATTGGGATTTGCTCCCAGGTATCTCCTTTCTTTTCTTGTCACTGGACTCGAATCTCTGACATGTCAAAAATGCCTTAAATTTTAATGAGCTATCTCACAATGTAGTTAATGTGGAGGAGCTTTTATTTATTTTGCTTCTAATTTTAGTTATAAAGTAGCATTTTGTCAGCTCAGTGCCATTTTTGGTAGAGGAGCTGTCTTTTACCTATGATTCCCAACAATCTGTTATTTTATACCACATTGTTTTGAGCCCTGAAGAGAAACACCTGAAGAAATATAAAGAAAATATGAAGACCAATTCTGACTGTCAAGTTCACTAAAGTTTTATGTCTGGGCTTTCAAAGTTTAATGGAATACTGAAAGGCATAAAGGAATTAATTGTGCCACAGTGACTTTTAATGGACATTGTTATTACTTACTATTTTTTCCCTGAAATGGTAGAGAGAGAGAATTTATAAAAGGCGTGGTTCTGAAGCCTTAAATACTTCACAAAGCCAACTGTCGCCTATAATGTCTTCTAGCACTCTGCCAAATGTATTTAAAGCAATCTTCCACTAGATGAGAGAATGTGTTCTATGGATAAATTCTTTTATGCCACCTAATAATATGGAGCAGTTTATGTGTTCACTTGATTAAATAGACTACATTTTATCACTGTGTTGCCTTTTTTTTTTTTTTTTTTGTATTGGGTTATGAGTAATCACATTCCCTATGCAATTAAATAAATTTGGTGGTTTCTTTATGCAGCTTAGTAATGTTTTTCACCTCAAAGAAAAATAGTTGTTTCTGAATGAATCTATGTATCTATCCTTATAATACCATTGGAAGAATTGATTGTATACAAGCATTTTAACAGATTTCTGTGTAGATCCCCAATATCAAATAATCTATTCCCTTAAAAGGGCCTCAAAATGGAAAAGGTGAGTTTGATTTGCTTGGAGTTTGGCCACTTTATATTCTGCTTCTTGACTTTCTCGGACAAATGATCTAGTTCTTCTGAGCTTCTTCACTTAGTCTTTCTCAAGATAATTAATGAAAGAGTTTGTGAGTGTTGGAATGCACTGGGTTTACATGCACACACACATGTACATAGGAATAGAGAGGAACTTCTATCAATGTAGGTCAATATCTTTTCTGTATTCTGTAGTTTGAGAGGGTTACCTAGGGAACTGTGAAGCTAAGTGGTTTCCCAACATCACAGTCTGTGTGTGTGTGTGTGAGAAGTGGTTTAAACCTAGGTTTCCCTAACTCCAAAGAGAGTTTTCCATCCTTTTCTCATTTCACTCCCACTTTCCTTCCCTGAGGTTGCCTAACATGGAGGCATCCTGCCTTCCTGAGATCCCCATCATATGGGTGAGAATACCCTCTGTTGACTGGTTGCATAGTCAAAACAAATTCTTTAGAAGTGGTAAAAACTGTAACAGTTTCATTCTTTTCTGTGTGTTTTTTGCTATTGCATCCAGAGGGTGAAAATCGCACAGTTCACTCACAATGTGGTTACCATGAATGGAAGCAGTGTGTATGTGGGGTACTTTCTTTCCCTTGCTGGAACTATCCAACTCTGCAAAATGGAATTAGATGGGTCTGTTTCTATTCTGTGTCATTTATTTTCAATGTCAGGTGCTGGCAGAGACCCCCACAGGACCCACGAGTTCAAACCATGGTGACTTTGAATCCAGGATTCCAGATAGGATGTTACAGCCAGCCAACCTCAAATGGAAAGCCATGAGAAACCATGGTACCCAGTTCTCAAGCCCAAGGGAGTTTTAAACTTGGAGCTGGTACAGTACACTTATAGAAACTGAGCTAAATTAAGAACCTAATACCTTTCTCTTCTCATGAGACTGAAGTGGTATATTGGGAAGAATTAAATCTCTGTGTCAGAGGAGTAAATTTGTACTTTTGAATTAAATATTTCCTTGTAAAAGCTAATCCAACTCTTTAGTGGCTAAATGGAACAGGTATGGAGGGTTTCCCTTTACAACTGGGAGAATGTTGTTGTTGGTGCTGAGAGTCTTTTGCAAAGGCCAGATTCTCCACCTCCTCCAAATTCCTTAAGAAAGTACTGGAGACTTTCAGGCAGTGAGGGGCCAGAGTAGTGATTATTACAACTGAATTAGAAAAAGATCTTGGAGTTTGTGTATAAACAATATACTAATCCCTCTTCCATAAACCCCCCAGATACTTGAAGTCTATAATTTGAGCCTCCTCTACTTCATTTTCCTTTCTCCATTGTTTCTTCAACCAATCTTAATGAATTTTCATTACTTTTTTTGAATAAGGTGCTCTTCTATAGCTACATTCCATTTATTAGTTGCATCCTACCAAAATTAAGTAACTTTTTTGGAATCAAAATGTCTATTCTTTTATTAAGATACCTAGTTCCACTAATCAATCACCCATATTCTTCCCTTGATATATAGAATTTGAGTTCAAGAATCTGAGCTTTGAATTTTGAGGCTTCTTGTAATGTGAATGACAGATTTCTTCTACTAATCTCTTTATTTCTATGTGGTATCTGGCTTGACAGATTCATCTTAGTACATTGCTTTCTCATCTTCCACTTCCAGTTAATTTAATATCTCCTTGATAAAATGCATAAACATCCAGAGAAATACACACACATGTCAGTGAGCACACACATATACATACATATATATGTTTGCCCATACTTATTAGCAGTGTGGCTGTGGGTAAGTCACTTAAGTTCTCAGTTCCTCAGGCAGCTCACTAAGATTATAAGTCATATATATTTTCTAATTTTTAATAAGATTTGATTACATATATAGTCACATCTTATGGATGAACTATCTATATATTTACATACATTTGTGTGTATAAAATGATTTTTAACCAGACCAAAACTGTTGTTTTTATCAACCAATTGAAAGCGGTTTATAATATTTAATGAATTGCGGGGCAGCTAGGTGGCACAGTGGATAGAGTACTGGTCTTGGAGTCAGGAGGACCTGAATTAAAATCTGACCTCAGATACTAGACACTTACTATTTGTGTGACCCTGGCAAGTTAAGTGACTTAACCCCAATTGCTTTGCCCCTCTCCAAATATTTAATGAATTGTAACTATATTATTAGGCTTTTTTATATGCACTCTATTAATTATGCTGATTTTCCCTCTTGAACTTTATAGATTGAGGTAGTTTTGTAAAAATAGATAGGTATGTTTACAAAATGCTAGCCTTTAGAAAGATGTTCAAACCATAAAGAAAATGAATAACCATAATATTGATACATGCACATCATCAAATTCAGCTGTGTGAAATGACTTGTGTGACTATCCCTCTGAAGATATCTTTTTGTGCCTTCCTCTGACTGCTTTAAAAAAATTCTGATGATTATACATTATAGGATGCCATTTGAGTGCACAATAAACTCGTGGCAAAGGAGGGAGAGAACTGGAGGAGGGGCTGGGATGTTTTCATTGTATTGGCAGTACTAGCTCTGAAACACATGGGTCATAGATCAAACCACACATCTCAAAATCGCTGCTTCTCCAAGAGCCACCCACAGTCCTTAATTGTCTCATTTAGAAAGATCCATGATCCATTTTATTGTTTGAGGCATCAGCTGTGGCACTGAATCACCCATCTTATTGCCTTTCTTACAGTGTCACATCTCCTAAGTGGGCTGAGTTTATTTTCTCTTCCATCAGTCTTGTCTTTGCCTTTCTCCTGAACTGATGCTGTTTCAGAACACACATGCTTAGCTAGCATTACTGCCAGTTTTCAGTTACAAGAGAAATATTTTTGTCTAGGTCAGCAAGTGCTATTGATTCTATTACTCAAGTCATTCTCACTCCTCTCCCCTATCCCACTCCCCACCCCTAGTGACCTGTTTCTCATGTGAGTATGAGAATTCATGGCTTAGCAAGCTTCTAGTGCTTGAAAAGGACACAATCAAGATAACAGAGATGAAAGGGTTCATATATCTTTACCTATTTTATACTCTTTTAAATTTAACCCACTTGAATTTCATATACATATGTTCATTCTCTGTGTTTCAGATCTAGCACAGTCATAGTTATTCAATACCATATTATTTATATGGTAACATTTAATTCTCTTATTAGTCTTTGTTCCACTATCTGGCTGACTGCTGTTGGATTGTCATCAGCATCTCATTGGTGAAAAAAGAAGGTAGAACTAAAAATCAATCCATAATTTTGGGATAAAGAGATGAAATAAGAAACTATAAGATAAAATAAAGTATTTTTCTTATTTAGTTTTTTTTTAATTAATGTTCTCCCTGTCTCTTGTGGTCCTCAGACTCAAAGAGAAGAGTTCTTAATTTTTTTCAGTGTCCTACATTTTGTTTGGCACCCAGAGAAACCTATGGATCTCCTCTCATAATATTATTTTTAAATGTATAAAATACATTTTAAAACCAAATAACCTCATTGATTTTTAAAATACAGTGAGGCAAATGTTAAAAAAGTTTAGTAACCATAAATGAAGAAACTCTAGTTAGGAAACAACAAACTCTAAACCAAAAAAACTTAGGCCTAGCGATACATTCTTTGTGCAAAGAGTTCTACATGATGTTGGGAAACAAAGGACCTTGCTTTGAACCATGCCTTTTTAGTTAAATTGTGGAAACAGGAGAATTTTCCATAGGGAGAACTTGTCACCATTCCAAATATGCCTTACAATAACTGGGGTTCTGAGAGGAAGCAGGGGCTTTGGTCTGTGAATCTTGTCAAGATGTACCAGATTAATATTCAAGTGTAGAGGAGGACTGACTTCTTCCCTGGGTAAGTCAGAGCAGTGCATGGACTTTTCAAGAGAAAAGAGTTTATAAAAACAAGGTAACTGTAGTTGTCTTTTAACCTTGTTACTTGTTAGTATTCACCATAAGGGACTTAAATATTGCTACCCCACATATCAGAGGTTCTTCTTATCAAACCCTAGCTTGATGACCTTTAAAACTGGGATTCTTAAAAAAGGGGCTATAGGTTTCAGGGGAGCTGTGAAGTTGAATGGTTAAAAAAAATCATCTTTATTTCAATATAATTGCTTTCCTTTATTCAAGAACCTCTGAGTTAGTATATAATAGAAAGTAGATATTCATCATCCCATTCTCACTTTAGGGAGAAAATGATTTGAACTCTGGCTTCAAGCTCCAAGAAGAAAATAAACAAATATACAAACATCCACCATGCTGGAAAACCTTGAAGGTTTTATTGTCAATATCTTTACATTAATACTGATGTCTTCTTTTTTGTGCTGAGAAAAACAATCTGTTACACATAATGTAACTTTAATATACAACATGGAAACGCATTCTAAATTAGTTACAATAAGGACCTACAAAAAACTTCATAGGAAAAAAAGGTTACCTAATATTGCCACCATATTTGCTGTAGACCCTTTCAGTCTTGGCCTAATCACTACAACTTGCTTGTGTAAACAATAGTTATTTCCATGTCCTATGGAAGAGTTAATTATAAGGGTACTAAAATTGGCCTAAAAAGTCCTAACACATCACTAGGTACTGTACAGTCCTCAAAAATAATTTATTGTACTGTTTCTAAAAAAAGGTACTAGGGTTTTTTTTTTTCATTTTGCTTTGTTTTGTTTGATCCAGAACTGCACAGCATGTGCATGTTTGTCTAACAGTCTAAACACACGAGAACTGAACTGCAGAGTCACGATGATCACAGAGATGAGGTGGTAGAGTCCAGGACTTCCCTCCCGTTGCACACCGTGGGGACATAAGTGCTGGCTGATGCTGGAAGATAGAAACAGGAAGGAAAAGTCAGGACTACAAGATGAACTGGACAGTTAGGTTGGAGGTACTGTAGACAGACTTAGACTCTGAAAACCTGCTTCTTGCCCTGGCTTCGGCACTCATTACCTATGTTGCATTGGGTGAGTCTTTTAATTTTTCCAAAGCTCATTCTTCCCATATGTAAAACAGGACTAGTCCAAACCATCTTAAAGGTGCCTTTTGAATTCTATTATTCCAGGACTGTGATTTTACCTTCTCTTGGCTGAGAAAGAGTAGGGGTGTAGAGAATTCAAAATCAGAGGAGGAAAAAAATTGAGAGGCAATATGTATAGTGAGTGCATAGTGCCAGCCTTCTTGTAAAGAATAATAATAATAATGGTGATTGACATTTATAACATTTATATCTGGGCCAGGCATTGTGCCCCAAAATTTGTTGTTACATCACTTGATTTTCACAAATGTGCTATTAATATTTCCATTTTGCACATGAGGAAACTGGGGGCAACATGGTTTAAGTGATTCTCCTCAGGTCACACAGCAGGTAAGTATCTGGAGCTAGATTTAACATTCCTGACTCCAGGCCCAGGATTCAAGTTCTGCCTCCAGCATGTGCTGGCTTTGTGACTCTGAGTAGGTCACTTAACCCCTCAGTGGTCTGGACAATTAACTATGCAGTACTGTAAGATACAAAGCAGAGCAAATCTGTATTGGCAGAGGTAGTTTCCTCCTCTGGAAATCTATGTCAATGAAGTCCCCATTTTTTCTGCCTCTGGAATGATTTCATGATGCAGCCAAAATGTGGAGTCTTCAAAAGTCCATGTGACCTGTGTCAAAATGTGCCTTTGACAAAGGTCATATTACCATATTACATAATGGGGAGTGGACTTGTGATTTCACTGGCATAGCAAAACTCCTAGGAGAGAAATTCCCTCTTAATGCAACTTGGATCCTTAATGCAACTTCTGGGCCTGGACACTGGTTTGGAGCACCAAGAGGTAGAGGGACCAGTCAGACAGGGTCACATAACTAAGATGTGGGAGGGATGAGTCTTGAACTCAGAACTTCCCGACTTAGAGGCCAGCTTTCTATTCACCATGACACAGTCATTAATTATATTAATAATAAGTGTATTTTAATTTTGCATAGTATTTTGTGCTTTATGAAACAATTTTATACATTAATTGATCTCTGGAACAACCCTGGGAAGGAGGCAAACGTGCTTCTTTAGCAAGTGGGAAACTTGGAACTTGAACCCGGCCTATTGATCTTAAATCCAGTGTATTTTCCTTTCTTGTACTCCACTTTACTGTGCAGAATTAGGAAGACATCTTTCCGAATTCCACAAATTAACTTTATCAGCTATCCAATTGTTAATGATTTAAAGTATAAAGCGATCAAGGTAATATATTTGCATATTAAAGAGAACCTCATTTTAATCCAAAAGAGTGATTAATGGTAGAATTTTAGGGACTGAGACATTTATCTTTTCATTGATAAAGGGTTATTGAATAAAAGATGCCTACCATAATGCATGAAGAGTAGATGAGTTGTAATCCAGGTCAATCTTGAACTAGCTATTAATGCTCCAGAAGATTAAGGTTTTAGATAAGATTCCTACTGTTTGCTGCTTGCAGACTTTGAAAGCACCTCAGCCATATATTATCTAAAGCACATTTGAATGAAGCTATTCTTTCTATAACAGAAGCATTAAATATACAGCCTGCATGTGGTACCCAATATTTCTTATTATGGTCAGAAATAGATCTGAAAAATGTTTAATCAAATGAAAATAAGTAAACACATATAAAAACATAATATTAAAAATTAAATAAAAATATAATAGATAATATTTTTAAATGAAGTCAATATGTAGCACATTTCTGTTTAGGCAACTTTCCAGTCTTTGCTGGAAGATTTCTAGTGAGGCGAAATCTAGTACTTCCTAAGGTACCCATTCCACTATTTGGTTAGCTTTAGTTTTTGGAATTTTTTTTTTTTTCTTAGACTAGGTAAAAATTTGCCTTTCTCCAAAATCAAATTTGTTATCCACAAGACAACCCTAAAAGAGCTGAAGACAATTACTATCTAGCCCTAAATCTTTTCTTTAAGTTGACTGTATCCAGTCCCTTCATTTTTTTTTTTTTTTTTGTTTTGTTTTTTGGTCATTGTTGACATTTTATTGTTTTTCAGTTGTATTTGACTCTTCATGACTCCATTTGGATTTTCTTGGCAAAGAAACCAGAGTGGTTTGCCATTTGTTTCTCCAGCTCATTTTTCAGATGAAGAAACTAAGGAAACTTAGGGGTAAAGGAGTTGCCCAGAGTCACACAGCTAGTAAGTGTATGAGATGACTCATGAAGAGGAGTTTTCCTGATTCTAAGACTAGCACTCTACTCACTGTGCCACTTAGTTGCTCCACCTTCAATTTATCTAGCATGATGAAAACATTCACCAGTCTATTCATCGTCTTTAAGATATTCTCCATGTCATGAATGTCTTCCTACCCAGATATAATGGTAAGTCCCAATTAATGCAAATAATTAATCTCTTAATGTTGTCATATTATTTGAATTCACACTACATATTTCCATTGGGCTGGAAGCAATAATAATATTTTACATAATTATAATTTCAAATATATTTATATTTAATATATAACATATATATTTAAATATATTTGACCAAGGATTTTCACTAATCAGTGTCAAGCTATATCTACTATTATGGAAATGGTCTGGCAAGGTAGGAAACAATTATTAACCTCCTCTTTCTGACCATGAATGCCGTTAACTCTTTTTTGACTGCCATGTTGTTCTATTAGTTTATTTTGAGATTGTGATCTACTAAAACTAAATCTTTTTCAATTAGTAAACCAACAAATATTTGTTAAGAAATTACTGTATTGAATCATAGAATGTCACAATTAGAAGGAACCTTAGCTGCCATCTTGCCCAATCCATGCACAAAAGGAGTCCCCAGTATAGCATATCCAAGCCACCAACTAAAGATCTCTAGGAAGGGACTTCTAACAACCCAACACACTAATGGGTGGTGGGGAGAGGATCGCCTATCTGCTTTTGAATACCTCCAATATAGTTTGAATATATTTTGCCCATATTTATCTGTGTATATTCCCATCAGTTCCTAGCCTTGTAAAATATAAACTGTTTTAGTATGAGGAAAAAAATTACTGTATTTCATTTAATGTTAGATGCTAGGGATCCAAGTACAGAGAAGTGAAATAATTCCTACTTGCTAGCAGAACTGCTATTTAATCATGTATCAACTGTCTTGTGGTAGGACGATGACTTTTTTCAACTCAAGTGTAAGATATTATCCTCATTTCTCTACAGTTTCAGGATGTTCTATTTTATCAAGACAATTTTGTATCTTGACACTTTTAACCAGCATGCTAGCTATCTCTCTTAGCTTTGTGTGATCTTCAAATTTGACAAGAATGACATCTGTGGCTTTATATACATAGATAAAAATGTTAAATACCACCAGACAGAGTACATATCCTTAGGGCATTGTACTATTAATCTCTTTCTAAGTTGACATTAATCATGGAATTATAACTTTTTAGATCCAATTATTCAGTTTATTTCCTATCTACCCAACTGTACTATTGTCCGACACATCTCTCTATCTTGTCCACGTGAGTAATACAAAAATTCCACCAATATTTCATTAAAATCTAGCTAAGCATTATTTATATTTCCAAATCTGCCACTCTAATAACTTGGATGGAAAAGGAAATGAGGTTAGTTTGACAAAAATCCTTCTTGATGAAATCTGGTCTTTGGGATCATAGCTTTCATTTTTAGATATCCAGCAGACTTCATTTTAAATAATATGCTCTAAAATTTTGCCAGGAATCAACCTTAAGGTCCTTGGTTTTCACTTTTTTAGACTCAATTAGCTTTCTTTCTTTTTTTTAAACTAAAGTGGGACTTTTGCCCTTCTCCAGTCCTTATATAGCTCAGACATTCTGCGTTTTCTTTCAAAGATGTGCTCCTTTTTTGAATACTCTGGGATGTAGTTCATCTAAAGCCTAGTAATTTTAACTCATCAACAATCTATTGTCTCTGATTTTTCTTGAGTTTCAAAGGTGTATTAGTCATTTTTGTTCTATCCTTTACTGTACAAAGATCATTTTTGGCAGAGGAAACAGAAGCAAAGTAAGGATTTAATAGCTCAGTCTTTTCTCCATCACTGATTATCATCTTCCCACCCAAGCAAAAAAGCAGACCTGTTCCTTCTCTGATACTCTTCTTTTCCCCAACATAGCCAACCAAACTCCCCATTTAATTGTCTTTCACATTCATATTTAATCGGCCTCTTAAAAACAAAAACAAAAAAAACCTAAACCAAAAAATTCCCTATATTGATGGATAAGGACCAGTATTAGCTGGTCCCTTGAGTCCATTTACTCTTTCCCTTGTCATTAGAAAAAATTTTTTGGTCATGTCTTTAGAATTTCATTTGTGAAAGCTTCACTCATTCCTCCTCAGGCTTACTTGTCCCATAGAATTTCCATCTCTAACATTCTATCTAGACTTTCTCCCTCTGAGGTATAGAAATCTCTGTTACAATTTAGGGCTCATGTTATATTAGGGCCACTTTTCCTTTTTATTTCCGGCACTGATTCTAAGATGAGGTGATTACTTCCTCTTATTGTTCCCATCATTTCCATTCCAACTAATAGTTCCTCCCAGTTAGTGGGTAGCAGGTCTAGAAGAGAATTTCCTTCTTACCAAATGCAGAGAAGGAAGAAAGATAAATAATTAAAGTAAACCAAGATGTTATCAGTTACTCTGCTTTTAGCAAAGGAAAAGAGAGCTACAGTAGATGTCTAGATAACTGAACTCCCATCAATATTATATCATGCTTCCTTTCTAGACCTATGATTTATTTCTGAAACAAATTTATTTTCTTATAACTAATTTATTTTGTTTGCTTTTGTCTCAACTTTTATTATTCCAATTAACATTTGCTATGATGCTTCCCACCTCTCATTCTGGATTTCTTCACATAAGTATGTCTTCTTAACCTATAATACTATTCTGTCCTTTCCTCATCTCAATCCCTATTTTCTGTATCTTATGGAATAAATGACACATTTGACCAAGGGTTTGCACTCATTTCTAGAGTCATAGGTAGTTATGCTTATCCTTGTGAATATCATGTACTAAGATTTATCTCTGTCTTAGGTTCTCTAATTATCTTTGCTTCTTACCTATACTTTGAGCATTTGTGTATATAATCTTTTGATGCCATGGATTTTGTTACTAGTTTCTTTCTTAGATGTCTCAGTTTTATACATCATTCCATTCTCCAATCATTCAGTCCTCTGCCTGACATCACTGACCTCTTTTTCCCAATCTGAACCATTATTCTTCATAACAAACTGGAGACTTGTGCCTCCATACCTGTGTGTTTCTGAATTTATGTTCTGATCTTTGGGTAAGTTAAACAATTCACCTATGGAACTCCCAAGCTAAGTCTAATCTAACTTAGTGTGTACACGTATTTAGCTCAGTATGTCTTTTGGATGGTCCTAGATCAGGGCAGCTAAGTGGTACAGTGGACAGAGTGTGAAGTTTGGAATCAGGAAGACTCATTTTTGTGAGTCCAAATCCAAACTCAGATGCTTACTGGGTTATTTGCCCCTGTTTTCTTGTTTCTCATCCATAAAACAAGGTAGAAATGGCAAACTACTCCAGTTTTGTTGCCAAGAAATTCCCAAATGGGGTCAGTTAGAATTGGATATGACTGAAAAAATTACTAAATTCTAGCATTAAATCATACTTCAGTTTCAAATCTCACCATCTGCCTGCCTCACCCTTACCTTCTTTTACTCTTAGCTCTTAGTTAAATTAGAATCCCAGATATTCCACCTGCCTGAAACTCCCACCCTTAACATCTTTGCCAATTAAAATCCTACCTGTTCTTCAAGACAAAGGTCAATTGCCACCTGTTCTGTGAAATTCTCTTCTATGAATTTTCATAGCATTTTGCAACTCTTAGAATCTTTCACACATTACTTTGAATTGTATGTATATATTTGTAAAGATCATATTTATTCTACTATATTGTAAGCTCATTGAAGAGAAGGATCTATGTTATATTGATCTTTGCATCATATCATCTTTAAGCACTAGACTTTGTATGCTCAGATAACTTGAGAAATATTTTAAGATGGTATTGAATGGGATTGAATAAATTTTTATAATCTGAAGAATACGATATGAAAATAGAAATTAGCTTAGAACTTACAAAAATTCACTGTGTGTTCTTACATCAGCCCATTAATCTTTTGATGCCCAAATTATCTCCTATCTAAAATAGAGAAACACTAGAAATCTATTTTATGTGATCCACCATATCATGCCATATACAGGACTTGTCTTTGGGGATGACCATAATTCTAATCTTATTTGACAGGATAGGTTTGAAGGGGGTGGGATTAGTATAAGAATTATTTGAATCACAAAGCCCTACTCATGATCCCTTACTCCCTATAATGTTTAGCTAAACACAGAGAAAATGAGCAAAGTTCTGACACCTCTAATAATGATCTTTTGGGCATCACAATCGCAAATTCCAGTGCAAAAAATAATATGTCTCTGTCTCCTTCATTATCCATTAAAAGACTCACCCTCTGTAAAATGACTAGAAGCTTTAGAAGAAATTCTCCAAAATCAAGGTATTATTAGTAGAGCAATAGAAATAACAATAACCACAACCCATGAGGCTGCTGGTGCAGCTTATATTTTTCAAGCATTTCATAATGGAGTCAAGGGAGCCTTAACTGTTATGTGATTAAATCTTCCATTTTAGCATCGCTCTGTATATATATGCTTTTGCAATTTTGTTTCTTTTATTATCAGAAAAAATATTACTAGTGTTCTCTAGTTTGCTGTGTGCAGTAGAGGAAATTATTGTTTTATCAATGGTATGAACTTCTCGAGCCATTAAAGTCTTACTGCAATGCTTCATTATGGTATAAAGGTAATATTGTATCCCCAGGGAGAAGAGACTCAGATATTTCCTTCTAAGCTGAATAGACTTTTTCAGGAGCCTGAGGAAGAGGCATATGCTTTTCATTCAGCAATCAGTTTAGTTAAACGCAGAAAAGTTCTTCATTATAAGGTTGCCTACCAAGTAATAATTCTTATTTTTCTGTTTATTTTTTGCCACTTTGCAATTCATAAAGATGTCCTACTAAAGACTTTTGGCACAGTGGATACAGTATAGATTATAGAGAAAGAACTGTGTCCAATTCCAACCTAAACCTTAGTAAATCACTTGCCTTCTCTAGACGTAGGGAAAGTGATAATAATAGTGGCACCTCTCTCACAGGATCAAATGATATATTATATGTAAAGCACTATGCAAACCTTAATTTCTATAAAAGTGGCAGGCATTACTATTTTAATAGAGAAAGTATAAATGGTAGATAGAAGTTTGATCTCAGAATCAGAAACTTTTCTGGCTCCCCTCAAACGACACAATCCTCTTTGACCTCCTTCCCATTACTAGTATTCCTTGTACTCATTCTCTTCAGCTCACTGTTTGAGGAAGAGAATTGGAATGCTCCTTGCTACTTTCAGCTTCTCCCCATACCTCCATCATTCAGTAACCTCCTTCTATTACATTCATATTGATATTCTATCGCATCATCTTGACTTATGTTTTTCCACTGGACCTCCCATGACTCTGACAATTTTTCTTTCCTCTCCAGCTCCTACCCTCAAGATAGGAGATATCAACATTTATATTGATTTTCTCCCAAACTCTCTAACCACTCAATTCTTCAACCTACTCACTTTCTTTGAGCTATTCCTCTACCTAACACAGTCATAAAGATGGTCATATTCTTTATCTTGCAATTAACCATAAATGCATTACCTCCAATCTCCACTTTTGTTCACATTATTATTTCTAATCCCTTGACTTCTTATTTCTCTCCCAGGACATGTATCCTATTTCATTTCCCCCATCTTGACTCCTTGGTGAACCAATTAAACTTTACATTATACTCCTCTCCCTATCCCCTTTATCATATCATCGATTATGCTTTATCAAGTTATATCCATGCATCACTTTTATCATTTATTATCTTTCTTCCTACAACATTGTGCTGAAGTTAGAGAAACTCAAACAACAGTTCTAATTGGGGCCACTATATGTTTATGTTATATAATCTTAATTGGATCCTCACTACTGCTAGGCAATTTTATAGAAAAAAACTGAGGTGATTGACCAGGAGCTCCTCTTCTTTCTTTTTTCTTCTCTATCACTCAGATACCTTTTGTGACTATTTCCTCCTTCACCCTCATCCCATATGATAAAGTTAACTTATTCCTTTATAGGGCTAACCTTCTCAAGTGATCCCATTTCATCCTTTCACTTCTAATAGGTTATCTTTCTACCATCCCAACTGTATCATTTAATCTCTTCCTGTCAACTACCTCATACAAACATACCCATGTCCTCAAAAAAATTCTCACTTGATCCTTCAATCCCTTCTTACTTATTCTATCTCTTTTCTTTCCTTTGTAGCTAATCTAATTAAAAAGGTGATCTGTAAAAGATGCTTCTATTTTTCCTCATCTCATTTTCTTATTAATCCCTAGAGTCTGGCTTCTGAATTTACAATTCCACTAAAACTGTTCTCTCCAACATTACCAGTGATCTCTTAATGGCCAAATCCAATGACCTTTTCTCAATCCCCATTCTCTATGACTTCCTTGTAACCTTTGACCACTATTGACCACTCTCATCTCCTTGATACTCTATTCTCTCTTTAGGATATGTCTGATTATTGCTTCTCAGTCTCCTTTGCTTGTAGGTGTCCCTCAGGTTTCTCCCCAGGGCTCTCTTGTCTTCTCCCTTTATTTTGACTTGAAAATCTCACCAGTTTCCATGGATTTAACTATGCTGATGACTCTCTGATCTGCCTATGTTATCCTAGCCTTTTGCTGGCCTCCAATCTCACATCCCCATTTTGTCCTCCAGATATCACTGATTGAATGTCTAGTAAACGATTTAAGTATATCTTTTTTAAAAACAGAATTTTCTACCTTCCTCTTAAACTTTTTTCAATCTTTTTCACTATTTTAGAGGGTAACACAATTTTTCCATTTCCTTAGGCTCCCCACTTTGAAATTATATTTGATTCTTCACTCTTTCACCCCAACTATCTAAACTATTGATTTCACCTCTGAAAAAATTTTCATACATGATTCCTTTCCTTCTTTGACATTGGCACTTTTTTGTTGCTGTCTTTATATACCTGCTGCCTGCCTCAAGTCTTTCCCTACTTCAATTTATCTTCTAATCACCAAAGTGATTTTCCAAAAGTACAAGTACAATCATGTAACTTTTCCATTCAGTAAACTCCAGTGGCTCTGTATTGCTTCCAGTATCAAATATAAAAATGCTCTGTTTGGTATACAAAATCCTTCCTAACTTAGGTCCCTCCTTCCTTCTGGTTTTCTTATACTTAATCACATATTTTTCAATCCAATCACCTCCTGGTTGGTCTACAAAAAAGACATTCCTATCCTTCCTCAGGCATTTCCTCTGGCTGTTCCCCCAGCCTCCAATGTTCTTCCTCATCAATTCTGCCTTCTGACTTTCATATGATTTCCTTCAAACTAAATTCCAAATGAAATCCTACCTTTGTCTGGAAATCTTACACAATTACTCTCGATTCTATTATGTTCTTTTTCAATTAATTCTTAGTTTATTTTGTATATAACTTGTATATCTCCAGCACTTAGCTAACCATTGGGCTGGCACATAGTAGGAATTTAATGAATGTTTTTTGATTTGAAGATAAAGGTTAAGACTAAAATGTAGTTCCTATATCATATGAATATATTAATGTGTTAATAAAAAAATAAATTTTTGAAAAAAGAAGATAAGGGTTAAATCCTGCTTCTGATATATTTTTACTGTGTGGCCTTGGGGAAGTTATTTAAACTCTCAAGTGTCTCCAGATAAATTGTTAAGACAGAGGAAGTTTTAAACTAGGAAATTCCTATATCATGAAATGAAAAGTTTTGTAAGGAAAAAGTTACTATGATTATTATTACTATTATGTAAAGGTTATGATATACATTGGTGGTGTCCCCATTGAAACTTAAGGATCATATCTAAAGCTCCCTGTTCCTCATCCTCCATATATATCAGTTGCCAAGTCGTATTGATTCTGCCTCTAAAATAACTTTTACTTTGAAGTCCTTTTCTCCATGTTAACTATTATTGTAATTCAGGCTTGGATCACCTCTTAAATTTTATTTTAATTTCAGATGCATAGTATTTTCTTTTTACTGCTCCCCTCCTTTCATCACTTGAGAATACAAGAAAAGTGAAATCTTGGTTACAAATGTGCATAGTCAAGCAAAACAAATTCCCTCAACCTTGCATCATTTCTTTTATTGATTTCCCTACTTCCATTCTCTCCCCTCTCTAATCAATCCTTCACTCATTTTCCAGTGAATCTTCCTAACACATAATTTCCATTACATTACTCTCTTCTCAAAAACCTTCAGTGACTCTCTTTATTGAGAGTCACTTCCTTTTTCTGGAGTTTGAGCCTTTCCAGCCTTATTTTACATTTACTTCCATTTCTGCATGCCAGTGTCCAGCTACCTCTACTCTTAGCTGGTCCCTGATCTGGCTTCCATACATTTAAACAATCATGTTCTCTGTGACTGAATCACTTTTTGCTTATTAAAACCCTCTTTTTTTCTTTTCTTTTTCTTTTTTGGTTGTTGAGGTAATTGGAGTTAAGTGATTTGCCCAGAGTCATACTAGCAAGTGTTAAATGTCTGAGACCAGATTTGAATTCAGGTCCTCCTGACTTCAGGGCTGGTGCTCTATCCATTGCGCCAAATAGCTGCCCCCAAAGCCTCTTTTTTCAAGACCCAACTTAGTTAATACATCCTTTATGGAGCTTTCCTAATAATCACTCACTGAAAGTCTTCTTCCCTTCCCCTCAATTTCCTGCAGCTCTTTTTCTGAACCTCTTCTTTGTTCTGATCACATTTTATCTTTCATTATCTTTGTTTATACATTATATGCCCCCTGATAGACTGTAAGCTCCTTGAGAGCAGTGATTGTCATTTTTCACTCAGCATATAGTACTATGTCTTATATGTGGGATGTCCTGAAAGTCTTGGTGCAATTTAAAGCTATTTATTAAAGCTATTTAAAACTTAAATCTGCACTAAGACTTTTGGGATCATCTGGATTATATGTATTCAATAAATTTTTGTGGAATTGAATTGTGAAGTTCTTATCTCTAATCCCTGATACTGGGAAGGCTGAAGATGGGAGATTTCTTGAGCTTCGGAGTTGTGAGCTGCTATCAAGATAAAGCCAAGAGGGTGTTTGCACTAAATTTGACATTGACGCATTGTGCCCTTTGGGTCAGCTCAAGAATGGACAAATTGGCCTAGATTAGAAAAAAGGATTAGGTCAAAGCTTTCATGCCAGAGTGAGACTGTGCCCATGACTATTCATGGCTTAGTAAATCTTTATGAATAAAATAATAGTTTTATATTTTTGTAATTGAGACTTGGGTGAGTCGAGGTACAAATTGAAACCCTCATATTTCTAGCCTAGGCAAAAGAGGGAGATACAGTCTAAAAAAATTAAACCATGCATTTATTGTCTCACTTTATTTTTCTTTCAGTTGTTACTAGTACAGCCCATATTTAAGACAGCTGTTACTCCCTGAGGTTATAAAAATGTGTGAAAGATCTAAGAGTTCTTACTTTTTTGCATGTAATAAGTTTTGCTATTAAACTCATAAAAACCCATGATACTTTCAATAGTGTAAGTTTAGTCCATTTTCTCAAGGGTTCTTGCGCAGATTTCTATAATCATTCCTTATGGCAGAAAAAAGAAGCAGAGGGAGCCCAGTGTTGGCTTTCTGAGGAGTGGAGGTATTGGTGCTTGGGTTGAAAGGCAGCAGATACACAGCCATTTTCTGCATTCAAGGAGAAAACTATAGCTAACTGCAAATGGCCTAATAAGCCCATCATTGATTGCTGAGGGTAATTCACACCAATTAAAAGGCATATTTAGTCTCACAAATTCAATGCTCCAGATCGATGTTTTATACTCACTCTGTGCAATCAGCCTCTTTCTCTTTCCCTAATGCAGAACATCAGAACAGCTCTACAGTTTACCAGGCTGCATTGGCTTTGAAGTAAAAGACCCTATTTGTTCTGATACCCTGTGCCTTCGATCAATGCTAAATGTATTCGTTTAATAGATTTTTCAGATGCCAAGTCTATCAGTCAATTTAATGGCATTGAGCTCAAATCCCCAGAGTCATTGCATTATGTAACTGGGTAATACATCAGACTTGGAATAAAACACAAATATTTTAACAGAGCAGACATTGCAGCTTGCCTCTGTCTGTCATATTTTTCCATTTCCTTGCTCCTGATGACCCTTAATAATTTTTTCCCTAAGGATATCTGCTTGTTTTTGGATATTTTCAATACCTTGTTCATGGTAGCTCTAACATCCACTAGCTTCTTGATTCCTCCTTTTTCCTGCTGGGTCATCCAGCCTGTTATCTCACTTATCCCTTTGATTATTCCAACAGAGGGAATCCTCAGGCCTGCCCTAGGAGATTTTGTAGAGATTAATAGATGTAACCTGGATAATAACGACCCTGGCAGCCCAGTTTTAGTGTGAGATTCCTGGTGGAGATGTCAGAAATTCCCCAAGGAAGGATTATAGGAGGTTCATTCTATAGTGAGAACAGAAGGCCAACTTCTCTCCAATACATGCATCTTTTATGAATAAAGTAATGATTCCACTCTCCTATGATTGTGACTGGGATGATGGAGGTACAGATTCTAAAATTTTTTCAATTAGGTAATGGCTACCTGTGATTCTAATAAAGGGATAAAGATTAGCCTGTGATTTAATTGATGTATGGAACCCCAAGATGAGAAAATATTTTTAAAAATCAACTCATATCAGTACCTGGTCTTATATATTAGAGAATTATTTTCTTAAAGACTAAGTAACTTTCATAGAGTCATATGACTATAATGTATTAGCTTTCTATCCACAGTATACTATCTCTCAATGAAAGTAATCTTAAATGATCCCTCCAAAAAGTATTTCCAAACTTGACTTGAATTGATACCTATAGAAAATGAAGAAAGTGGCTTGATAGATATTTTGTCTTGGTTATATACTAGTTTAATAATTCAGTTTCCTTTTGGTCCACTTATATGTTTTTGTGAATAATAATAATACTGATAATACCTCACATTAAGTCCTTTAAATTGTGCTAAGCCCTCTACATACATTATTTTATTTGTAATTTGCAACAACCACATAGGGGAAACTCTAGAGTTTTTATTATTATCATTTTTCACACAAGAAAACTGAAGCTGAGAAGTTACATAACTTTCTAAGTATCAAACAACTAGGAATTGCTTGAGATAAAATTTGGATTCAGGTCTTTCTTATTTTAAGCTCATCACTTTAACCTTTAAGAATTATCATCTATGTAGGCATTAAAGCAACCCTTGACCCCACTTGCATTTGTCAGGTCTACCTTTTACTACTCTTTCCACTCTGATTCTTGCTTACATTGGTCTCACAGATAGGTTAACTGATAGGGTCAATCCTAGACAAAATTGTGAAGTCACACTACATCCCACCTAGTTAGCACTCAAGATTTATTGAATAAAAGAGGTGAAATTTGTTTTCTTTAACCTCAATTTTCTGTCTGTTATTCTTCCTCTGTGCTATTTGGAATTCCAGTATCCATTTTTTATATCTTCCTTTTCTTCTAAAAAAATGCATTTCCAGGAAAAGGGATAAAACTCATTTATATTAGAGTATAAATCATAGATGAAAGGTAATGTTGGATAGTGAGCTAATTTCAGAATTAGGAAAACCTGGGTTTAAGTGCTTTCTCTGATGTAAAACTAGATTACAATCCTGGTGAAATGCTTACCTTCTAAGCATCTTTAAATTGTCAAAAAGGTGCTGATTTAGATTAACAGAGAGGGAGTTTCCTCCCTTGAGTGTTCCCTCTACTAATGGAATAAAATGGATCTAGTTTCTGTAATCCTATAAATGATAGAAAGCTTGAAATGTTAGACATCACTTACATAGTAGGGATGTCCCTTTCTGGGATGATAAGATCTTTCCTTGATCACTAAAGTCATACTCTATTAATAGTTGCCTAATCTACCTAAAATTAAGATTAGTGATAGCTCTAACATCCACCAACTTTAAATTTTTGATTTTCTTTAAATTTCTGACTAGAGGAAATTAGAATTTCCTCACATAACTCCATGAAAACCAACCATAAAGAAAAACAGATAGGAGAGAAGAGAGGGAGGAAGAGAGGAAAAAAGAAAATTAGTATGTTCATTTTATCTCTATATTGTTAGCCATCTTCTCCTGGGTGCTAAGCAAATCATCTAAGGCTTAATTTAGGGGTGTTGTATGCGATCTAAATGTGTATTATTTTATTAGGTAACATACTCCTATTTAGGTAACAGATCACAGGTCATACGATTTATTGCTAAAAGCAACATCTATCTTAACTCTCTTGTTATACAGATAGGGAAACTGAGGTGAAAATTGTTTTGAAAGGTTAAAGGATTTCCCCAGAGTTATACAGTTATATGGAGTAGGGATATGCTTATAATCTAACTCTTCTGATTCCCAACTTAGTATTACTTTGACTGTACTACCCATTTTTTTATGTAAACACACATTCCACACCCTAGCATTACACTCTATTTCCTATATTCATAAAGGAATTTAACAAATATTAAATGATATGAGCATGTATTTATAAACAGATCTGTGTTTCTCTCACATCCAGGTACAATATTAAATACCTGGTTTAGGCACATTTCAAATTCAAGGAAACAAGACAGGTTGCAAATTGGGGGTTATAATAGCACCTACTTTGTAGGATAAAATAGAAAAATATTTGTAAATTGCTTAGCACAGTGCCTATTATATAATAGATACTTCATAAATACTTATTTCTTTCTTAGATCACATGATCCTCAACCTGCAGGATTGCTATAAGAAATAAACAAAAGATAATCTAGTAGTTCCCCATTCTGAGTTGGAATTGAGATATAACAGAGGCAAGAAGAAAAGCAGTGATAATACAACCAAAAATGATTAATTCAAGAAAATAGTGCATTTCCTTAAGAATTTGGAATTTAGAAACAGTCTAGTATCTTTGATTTAAAATTTTAGGCAGTTACTACTTATACATAGTGCCTCATTCATCATCATCAGATCTGATTGATTAAGTTTCCTTAATGGTGTGTACCATCAATGCCAGGAGCATCTTGATCATATGGACAGCTAAGCTCTCCAGACAGAAATTATCTTTGTTGGTGAGTATCTTGACATGAGCTATTTGTGATGGATAGAAAGCTATCCCCATGCTGACAGAATAAGAGGCCATTCAACACAGAACTGAAAGGGAAGGGTTTGTTGGTTTATCTTTTCAAAGTATTCTTCCTGTCAACTGTGTGTTCTCTGAATTTGTCTCAGTGTTCTTGAACATTGATAGAATATTCTTTGTGATGTGTATTGTAATTGAGTTGAGGTAGAAAATTCAGAATGCCAGAAAAGACTACATTACTGGTTAGGGTCAATTTAGAATGAAGCTTCTTTGTATTTTACCTGACTTTAGGTATTAAATGCCTTTAAAAATGTATTCATCTAAATAGGATGCTTTTAGGAATTAAGCATATGATGCTAAATGGGCTTAGAAGAAAAAAGTTTTACAAAATACATCTTTTTTTTTCTTTTTTACATGGCAGGTCTCTTGATTCCAAGTCCAAACTGTCACCAATTTGAAGACATAGACCCTGAATTTCATTTATGTGTCTGCATCAGCATCAGTGAACCAGAGTTGGATTATCCCCTAAAGAAATTTAACATATTCTTGGTGATCTATGGGGCAATTTTGGTGGCCTGTGTGACACTGCACAAATTATTTCATTTCCCTAGGTTTTAGTTTCCTCATATGTAAGATGGGTGCGCTAGTACCATCTTGAACTGGCTCAAAGCAGTTCACAAGAGCTTATCAATAATGTGTGAGCATTTACACTTGAAAATGGGGCAAGTGCTAAAAATAAGGGTTGGACTATTGTTTTGTTGCTTGTCTAGACTTAAGAACATGATGGAGATAATGTTAATAATGTAGATAAAACCCAAGAGTGTGCTATGTGGGCATGATTGCACAACCCCACTTTTGCCTGCCCCTCACTAGTTGTTAAAAACATTTATCAACCTATCTTTGTATAAGGGGGTTGGATTAGATAATTTGAAGTTTCCACCTAGTTCAATAATATTATTCCTTATTTTGCTTTTGTCAAGAGGGAGTGTATGGAACCACAGTGCCTTAATAGCCCTTAGTAGTGAAATATCCTGAGGTTTTGTCTGCTCTGAGTTATCACTGGATTTAATCAAGAGCCAAATCTGGGTCTTTCCTACAATTTTGCTTGAGAAAGAGGAAGATGCAGAATAGAATTTGTCTCCATGATAATAGCTTGAAAGAACTACCATTAAAAATGAAGGATGTGACTTTGGATCTTGGTTTCAAGTCTTAACACTGATAGCTACTGGCTGTGTAACCCTGGGCAGATTCCCTTAATCCTCTTAACTTCAGTTTTCTCATCTGTAAAATGAACTTGTAAGAAGCTTATGGCTATTAAGTGTCTGAGACCAGATTTGAACTGGGAAGATCAGTTTTACTCACTTTAGGTCCAGCACTCTATTTATGGTTGCTATCTAAGTGCCCATTATTCACTTCAGTGTTCTTTCCATGCTACTGGATTGCTTTACAACTTTCATTAATATAATCTGATCAATAGTTTTTGAGATAGAAAAGAAACATTTGGTTCTAGAGTTAGAAGATTCAGTTTCGTAGACTAACTCTACTACAGTCCTTGGTTGTATGACCACACCAAGTCTTCACCTCATTTGAGTCTCATCTACTTCATCTGTACTTTGAAGGCATTGGACTAGATGGCCTGTGAAATCCTTTATAGTCACCAAATTCATCTCTCAGACCCCTTCAAACTCAAAGAAACAAGACAGGTTGGATGGTGGATAGATCTCCAAGCTTAGAATCAAGACCAGAATCTGGCTTTAGATACCTACTAGCTGTGTGACTTTTGGCAAGTCGTTCAATGCTGTCTACCACAGGTTCCTCAATTGCAAATTGGGGGTTATAATAGCACCTACTTTGTAGAATAAAATAGAAAAATATTTGTAAATTGCTTAGCACAGTGCCTATCACTGCTTAATAAATGCTTATTTCTTTATTAGATCACATGATCCTCAACCTGCAGGATTGCTATAAGAAATAAACAAAAGATAGTCTAGTAGTTCCCCATTAGACCAATTCACTGAGGAATATAAATGTATGTTATGTATCCCATTTTAGGTAGAACATGGTTGTGTTACTGGGCTTTGGAATTAAGAAAAAAAAAATCATGTGCACCATTATTTTCAAAGGCATATAATATAATCTCATTTGTTTTCCCAGGATAGGATTCCTGTTCCCTAGTCCTGGGAAATGGTTGGCTATGTGACTAACTTCTAGTATTGAGCAAATAAAAAAAAATCGACCTTTTCTTTTTATCTAAATAGAAAAGATATGTGTGGGTGTGGGAGAAAAATAGAAAGCAAGGTCTAGAGAAATAGATTCATTGTATAAGAGCATTGAAAACAACTCCTAGAATTGTTGTGAAGATCAAATGAGATATTTGTGATGTGCTTAGCACAATGCCTTGGCACATAGCATCATTCAATAAATACATATTTCCTTTTTTTTTTTAAGTAAACACTTTGTCTGAAGAACTCAAGGAAATTTAAAAGCATTTCTTGATAAGAAAATACAATTCCCTGAAGGTGAGAGAGAGGTTCCAATGGTATTCATTTTTACATCATAAATAGACAAGGATTTTGTTCCTACTTTTGTTGTGAATCAGAGTCATTTTCAGGAATAGAGCCAAAGATTTCCAGATTTCCAGTTTCATCCATCCATTCATTCTGTCCTTGCCTCAAGCAAAGTACTTTGCAAAGTGACTTTGAAAAGCATAGAACTGGGAGTCAAGAAATCTAGGTTTTAGTGGGGATTCCGCCTGATTTCTTATGTATTCTTGGGATTTTTGCTTTAGGTTTCCTTTCTATAAAGTGGGAGTAATGATATCTGTGACTTATTAGCTCACAGAGATGTTGTAAGGTTCAATTAAAATACAAGCATGAAATCACAGTGGGATAAAGGCTGTCTAATCATATTATCTAAACCGTACAAATGTTAATGGTTATAAAATACTTTGAGAATGACTAGTGGTGTATGTAAGTTCTATGTTGCTAGACGGCATACTTCTAGACTGTTTTTTTTTTTTTTATTAGTACTCACATTTACTTGACTATATGATAATACTATTTGGATTAATTGGAAGAAATCAGTCTGGATCAATGAAAACACTAAGGTATATGTTTCTGAAGAAAAAGACAGTTTTATTATATTCAGTTACTTTGTAATAATAACTTAAAATTTTGTTGTTGTTGTCATTTCAGTCCTGACTCTTCATGACCCCACTTAGGTTTTTCTTGTCAGGGATATAACTCAAAGTAGGTTAACCAAATATGGTTTAGTATCGATCTTGATTCTATAAGCAGAATAAATTGAAAAGTAATTAAAACATTTTAGTCTAAAAAGTATGGTTTTTGTTCATATTGCAGTTGCATTATTTCTATGAAACTGGTGCTTTTGAAAAAAACATCATATATAGGTAAAAAGTCCATTAATAATCTTATTTACACTTTTGGGTTGTTTTTGTTGTTGTTCAGAGAGAAAGGGCAGATATAAATTTCTTCCTAGCTTCTCTCCAATGATGATATTTCTGAATTGTTGAAGTCTGAATTAATTACAGTGGATATAAAAAGTCTCATTCCCTGCTTCAAGCCTATCCCAGTAATCAAAGCTACCAATGGATATTCTGCATGTTTTGTGTCCACTTTTCAAATAATCAGCAAAGGTCAGCAGTGACCTGTCTACTCCTGTTGGAAATACTTCCCAGCAGCCTCAAATCATAGGAATTTTCCCAGCCTGCTTTAGAAGGTGCAATCTCAGATTTGACAGTGTTAACTGGCTATAACCCTAATAACTCGGCTTTGCTTTGTTTAGACCAATTATCTTTGATGGCCAGGCTATTTTGTGGGTGAGGTTTCTGTGCTCTGGAAATAAGCATGCATGTTTTTGAAAGAAGCAAAGAAACTGATTTCACATTCCTTAAAGTGCTCTGTTATTGCAATCATTTTGACAATGGGTTTTAATATGAGAAGTTCCTAAGACTCTGGAGCCTCTAACAGCTCTCTGATGAAGGTTAGAGGTCCAGGCTTTCCTGAGAACCTACTTCATTAGTATTTTTCATTTGCTGCTGGGAAAAGTATTAAATAGATCTTACTTAACTTAGTTGCAGAAATTGGGGCACTAATGGGTTTACTCTCAGGGATCCTGAATTGATTGACCTCATGCAAAATTGTAAAGTACGCATTTGTCTTTGCTACTGTAAAATAAACTGGAGAAGGAAATGGCAAACCACTCCAGTCTCTTTGCCAAGAAACTCCAAATGAGGTCATGAAGAATGGGACACAGATGAAATGAGTGAACAACAACAACTTTTCTCAAGATTCCTGACTTCATTCAAATATATCTCTTTGAGGGAAAGGACTGTTTTTTTTTTTTTTTTTTGTATCCTCAACATTTAACACATTTTCTAGAAAATAATAAATATTTAATAAATGTTTGTTGAATGAGAAATAAATACTTTCTGAATGTTGACTTTTCATTTAGGTCTTCTCCATAGTCCTGGTTCTTCTGTAATATTAACTCCTTCATTTGGCTACCAGTAAGCTATGTACCAATTCCTCTTTTGAACTTATGACCTTCCCCAAAGAGTTTATGAATAGATTAAAATAATACCTTCCCAGGAACTTTTACACTTTAATAACAGAATGATTTGACTAGGCTTATTATACATTGCTCCCTTTCATGCACTCTGTAATCTAGTCAGAATAGCCTTCTCTTCCTTCCAAACAACATTTCATCTCATCTCGGTGCCTTTGCTGGGCACATACCTGATTTATACCCCTTTCTCATCTCTGCCTCTTAGAAAACCCAGCTCTAATGTATAAAGCCTTTCTTAGGCTTTCCAGTATATCCTTCCTACTGAAACTCTCTTGAATTTATTGTGGATATACTTCTGTATTTCCATACTATCTTTCCCTTACAAAATATTCTTTGAGAGAGGAGCCCCTTTCAAAAAAGCATTTACTAAGTGCCCACTTTATACTAACATACCTCATTTGTACTCATTTGTCACTTGGCAAATACATATCATTTAATCCTTACAACAATCCTGGGAGGTAGGTGCTATTATTATGCCCTTTTTATCATTAAGGAAACTGAAGCTGACAGAAGTTATGTAGTTTACAACATAAGTAAAAGTCTAAAACCAGACTTGATTTCAGGTCTTCTCAACTTCAGGCTCAGTAGTACTCTATCCCTTGTGCTACCCAACTATTTTATTTTTCATATTCATATCTCTGGCACCTACCAAAGTACTTGGCATGGTGATAGTTAATAAACTATTGATTGAATGGTCATAAGCTCATAGTTTTGGAAATCACCTAGTCTAATCTTCTTATTTAACAGCTGAGTAAACTATGGCTCAGAGAAGATAAAACTTATTCATGGTCACATATGTATCAGGTGGCAGCGCTAAAAAGATGGGTATCAATGTGTCTCATTCCCTGTCTTTTGAGTATAAACTGTTCCCTCCTCAGAAAGTCCTTAATACTACCAGTGGATTTCAGAGTCAATGGGGAGACATTTGTGGATGGAACAAACTTCTTGGTACCCTCTGAGTTAACAGAGAACAATGACTGAGAAGCTATATGTCTTTTAGGAAAATCTCGATGTGATTACCCCTACCATTCTACCGCCCATTCTATAGTTCAGTGCTTTGGCTGGCAGGTTAAAAACAAATAATGGATTTTTCTACTTACACTGTGAGTAAGTGGTTCCGGTTCCACTAACGCTGAATCTGTTTAAGTGGAGTCTGTGTGTGACCACATTCTTCTGGGGTTGGAACAGTATGATGTGCACTTTGGGTGCAAACAGACATCCCAGGACCACAAAGCCACTCAGGCTAACAGAGATGCACATGGTTGTGGTCTGCACCTAAGAAGAGAAAATTTGCTTGGTAAGTCTCTCTGGCTGTTGGGGATATGAAAACAACTAACCAACAAGGACACAGAAAAACACACTTCAACATGAATTATCTACAATCCAGTTCATAGTGGTTTAAAAAAATATCAGTAGTTTGATGATACCTCCTCTTTGATTCATCAAGAATCAAATGAGACTTTAATTGTAAAACAATTAGCACTATGCCTATAAAATACCCTATAAATGTTGGTTGTGATGATGATGATGATGATGGGAATTTAGATTCAAGAATGCTTATAAATAAAGAGGAGTGTTTTTGCATTGCTGGATGGACACTTTAATAGTGCCATACTTTAACTTATTCTTTTCATTTTGTTCCTTTGTGAATTATTAGCATTTTCTTATCTGAAGTTTTGACTAACAGTGAATTAAACAGTGGCTTTCATGAAGATGGTTTCAACCAGTAAAACTGATATCTTTAAGATTCACTGCAGTGTCAAAAACAAATGGATCCTTTTTGAAAACCAACTTCTTTTTCTTGCTAGGAATGCCATCCCCTTAATTATGAATTTCCTTTTCCACATTGAAGGTAATAGTAACTTCTGTTTGGAACAGAGGCATCAAATGTAAGGACCGTGGGCTACAAAACACCCACAAACACTCCACAAAAATGTAATTGGGAAATATTTAACAAAACAAACAAAAATGTATTTCAACACAGATAATGCTAATCTGTGTTTTTCTAAGCCAATACTAGTAGCAGGTATCTGTTTTTATTCGTTTGACATCATTGGTCTAGAAAATCTTTTATGTCTGTCTTTTCTTTGGTTTTGTCAAATTTTCTAGAAATTAAACAATCATTCTTCACTCATTCTTTTCCATGGGTTTCACTTAGTTTTTTGCTTTCAGAGTGATCTGACCTCCCTTGTCACTTTATTCAACATAACTGACAGTAGTTCCTAATTCTTTCCCCTTTTATCTCTTAAGGCATCCCTCAAGGCTCTTTGCACAGTTTGCTTTTTTTTCCCCCCTTCTGTGCTATTATCTGGATAATGGCTCATCGATCTCTCTATTTGGTTCCCATAGGTATGCTGGCAACATTCAAATTAGGACTAACATACATCTCTGAGATGGGACCTTCAAGACGACTGTTCCTGAATTTTAACCTTCAGTGTAATGAAGTAGGAATTATGAGTTCCATGGGAATCTCTGCTTTCTGGCAAGGAAAAATAAGTTTCTGGGTCACAGGATACCTGTGTATTCTTGGTGTAATACCAAGTATTTATCCTTTCAGTTAGTGATTTCATTCATTCATAGGATAGGATAAGAACTATACTTGTGATTTTATTCATATTGAGAACTCCCAACTGAAGAAACTATCAATGCAGGTTGACACATTTTCTGAAACTTAAAATTTTAGTTTTCCCTAGATAACTGAGAAGCTGTGTCTTGCCTATAGTCACACAATAAATATGTGTCAGAGATAGGACTTCAATTCAGATCTTAATGGTCCAAGGCTAGTTTTCTATCCTCTGTGCCACACTGCATTTATTAAGTGTGGGGGCAACACAGTGACACAATGAATAGAATACCAGGCCTAGAGTCAGGAAGACTCATCTTCCTGATTTCATATGTACAGCTCTCAGACCCTTACTAGCTAGCTGTGTGACCCTGGGCAAGTCCCTTCTATGTTTCAGGTTCCTCATCTGTACAATGAGCTGAAAGGGATGGTAAATCACTCTAGTATCTTTGTAAGGAAAACTGGTCATGAACAGTCAGATACTACTGAAAAATGACTGAACAATTACAAAACTATATACAGAATATTGCTCTGATTTTAGAGAAATAAATGATTTTTCCTGTACTAATGAAGTTTACAACTTAGTATACTCATGGACAGTTATAGCTGGTGAAGACCTTAAACATCATCCAACCTCAATCTCCTTATTTTGCCATGAAGAAATCATGAGGGATATGAAGTGAGAGAATTGATAACAGTGAATTGAGCACTGGGCTTAGAGTTAGGAGGACCTCATTTCGAATCTAACCTCAGACACTTAGAAGTCTTGGAATACTAGGCAAATTGCTTTCTAGCAAGGTAAAGTAGGTTTCTGGGTCACAGGATTCATAAGTAAACACCAAGTATTCATCCTTTCAGTTACCGATTTCATTCATTAATTCATTTATATGATAAAATAAGAACTGTACTGTGATTTTTATTGATGTTGAGAACTTCCAGATGAAGAAACTCTAGCTACCAATTCAGGTCTTCAACTACCAAATGGAGATTTGGTACCAATTTTTTTGGTAGCAAATTAAAAAAAAAATATTTTACAAGGTTGTTGTGAGGATTAAATGTAAAGGATTAAATGTAAATATTTGGGCATTTAGAGACAGTGAACCATGGAACGTGACAGATACTTAATTGCTTGTTTGCTTCCCCTTCCCCAAGGTCACATAAGAAAATAGTCTAGTCTATTTTTCTGATTAGGAATCCACTTTCTTTTTACTATACTTTTCCAGTAGGGAGATGAGACAAACGTAGGTAACTATATTATAGAACATTATATAACAAGTATATTTTGTTGTTGAGTAGTTTTTCAGTCACGTCCAATTATTTGTGACCCCTTGTAAGATTTTCATGGCAAATATACTAGAGTGGTTTGATATTTCCTTCTCTAACTCATTTTACAGATGAGGAAATGAGAGTTAAGTGATTTAGCCAGGATCACATAGCTAGGAGGTGTCTGAGGTCATATTTGAACTCAGATCTTCCTGATTGTAGGCCTAGTGCTCCATTTAACTGCCCAGTAAGTATGTTAGAGAGGCATAAAACAAATCCCTATATGAGGTTTTGAGCAAAGTCATTCCCAACTTGGGGGGAAAGGAAGGTTTTGTTAGCTAGGGGGCATAGATAGACCACCAATCTTGGAGGAAGAACTGAATTGAAATCCTGCCTCACATTTACTAGGTTAGACTTTGGGCAAATCACTTCAACTTCTCATTCTCATTTAGACTAAAAAGTTGTAGATGCCACCCTGCATTTTTGGAGGCATATAATATATAGTATATTTATATTGTTATATAATATAACAAATACATATAACATATATAACATGACAAGTTCTCCCTCATCCTTTTAAAATCTTGATGCTAATAAATTCTCAATCTGTCATTCTAGAATGTGTTCTTCCTTTAATATCCAAATGACTGAAAAAAAAATCTGTATACATCACCTACTTGACAGTCATATAGGCAGCAGTGACCAGAGCTTTGTCCCAAGACATCAGTTTCCATGAGACATATATCCTCTCTGTTATGAGTCTCCAAAGTAGTTACACTTTGCTATTTTATATAACTAGCTCCCTCCTCTATCAACTGGCCTGTATCCTCAGGGTCCTGTCACCATAGAATCATTCTCCTGAGTCTATCTGTTACCATTAGTTGGCCATTTCCCTTTGCCACTTCCCAAGAGGTTGGGATATTGAATAGTATTAGTCACATACATTAGTATGGAAGCTCTCACTGGGATAACCTGAATTCATGGTGGACTGTCGTCTGCAATACCTTCTCTCCCCAAATTAAATTTGTCCTGGACACAAGAATTCTTAATTATGGAGAGAGGGGTTTAATCTCTTGCAGTCTGATTTCTGATCTCACCACTTGATTAAAATTATTCTCTCCAAGGAAGGCTGCCAACCTTTTGAGAAAGCCATTGTATGCGGAAGAGCAATGAAGGCTCAAAACAAGGGTATCCTGGAGACAGCTGAAACTGTCTCATCAGAGCCAATGTGAAATTTTTAGTGTGAACATTTATACCATAGAAATTAGGAAGTCCTGCATATACATCAGGGTTTGATTTATTATTTTGGTGATTGTCTAGGCTTGAAGTGGTGTGGAAAATGTTAATAAAGCAAATTAATCTTCAAAGTATATTGAGTGATTTTTTTCCCCTCCTTCAGAGAGCTGATTGTTAAATATTTACCAGCATATCACCAGCACAGAATAATTTGTTCTGTTGGTTGCCTTTACTAATTTTTCTTTTTTAATTAAGTTAAACTTCCCAACCATTTATACATATTCCTCAGAACTTTTCCAGGGCTCAGATTTTTCTACCAGAAAAAAAAAAAAACCTTGGCTTCCCTGTTTGATTTATGCCACTCTAAAATAAACAATGAAAAGGAAATTCATGTTTTATATTTTTAAAAGAGAATTGCTAAAGGAGTTTATTTCCTTATGGCATTATTTGTTTTCTTTCTGAGGAATCTTCTGTTGGGTAGTGACTCTTTTGGGGGATAACCATTTTAAACCCCTGTATCCAGGGTTCAAACTAATAACCACTGCAATTATTTGTAGTTTCAAACTCCCAAATCACTCCTGCTGCTAATGGTTCCATAAATATTCCTTTAGAAGGAGGAATAACAACAACAGTACTAGATGATGACCAGTTCTGATGGATCAGGCCATCCTCAGCAACGAGATCAACCAAATCATTTCTAATGGAGCAGTAATGAACTGAACTAGCTATACCCAGAAAAAGAACTCTGGGAGATGACTAAAAACCATTACATTGAATTCCCAATCCCTATATTTATGCACACCTGCATCTTTGATTTCCTTCACAAGCTAATTGTACAATAATTCAGAGTCTGATTCTTTTTGTACAGCAAAATAATGTTTTGGTCATGTATACTTATTGTGTATCTAAGTTATATTTTAATATATTTAACATCTGCTGGTCATCCTGCCATTTAGGGGAGGGGGTGGGGGGGGTAAGAGGTGATTGGAACAAGAGGTTTGGCAATTGTTAATGCTGTAAAGTTACCCATGTATATATCCTGTAAATAAAAGGCTATTAAATAAAAAAAAATAAAAAAAAATAAAAAAAAAAGAAGGAGGAATAAAATATACTCAGAGAGACTGAGTTAGGAGGTAGGGTAAAGTTTCTCTCTAGAAGTGGGGGGGCACATGAACCAATGTAACCAATGTAATTGATCTCTACCAATGAAGAGAGAGTCCCATATGAATGGCCTTTGGGACTTGGGTTGCACAAAGTTCTATAGTTCTCTGCTTTAATTAAGAGAAAATAAATCTATACATTACTTAGTGGTTCCTATAACCTGAGGTTTTTTGAACTTGTTCCCATAATATCTCATTTTTCTTTTTCCCCTTTGGACTGTAATTTTATGGGATTTCCCTCTCCTAGGAGTTCAGCACTTGCTCTGCAATTTATAGTCTTTGAGAATTGCCTAAGGGCAATTAAAGGTTAGTCATTTGTCCAAGAAGTTGTTAGCCAATATGAAGTAGGAGCCATGCTTGAACTCATGACTTCATGACTAGAATTGGCTCTACCAAGCTACCTCAAAATCTTGCTTTAACATTTTCAGAGTTACAGAGATTGTTACACTTTTATAAACTAAGGTAATTTTTCCAATTCATGTTCAGCTTTCCTAATTTTTCTTGTTCATGTTGCAAACCCAACATTTCAAATTATTCTGAATGACCTATTAGGTAGACTAAATATATTGAATTGTGTCAGTGATTGCTTGCTTGCCAGTATTTCAATTGTTTTGGGACATTTTCTCTAGTCAAACTAGTTTCAGATTTTATGCATTTATTTATGGGAGCTGCCAATGTACAAATGTTTTTAGGGTGAGAAAAATGACTTTCTCTCTTAAATTAATCAACAAGCATCGAATTAGTTTTTTTCACTCCATCCTATTTCCTCATTCAGAGATTAATCCCTGTAGGCTATTCAGGCAATCTTACCAACTGGGAAAACTTGAATCTGATCAAAAAATAAAAAAATTCTAGTTTGTATAACCTGCCCATTGCATTTTAGTCAGATAGGTCTTAATGGAAGTTAAATTTTCCCTTTTGTTTAGATTGCCCCACTGAGGTAGACTGGGAAGAGACAAATCTCTTTCTCTAAAACTGAGTGATCAGTCATGTCCCTCAGAACTTCATTAGAATAAGCCCACCTCTTATTATAATATTCATTCTCTCATTATTTGTTAACTAATCAGAGTTGATTTTTATCATCAGGAATATCCACTCTTCCAAAGAAATATAAGCACTGAGTGGGTTCCATGAGGGATCTTTGGTTTAGGAGAGATAGCCAAATGACCCTTTTGTTAATTATTTACTAGCATAATTAATAAAATTATTAACTAGAAACTATATCTCTGGAAATTTTATGCATCCAAGGGATATACCCGCATGATAAATAGGAGCACTGAATTTGGCATATAGATGTTATACACCAAGTTTATTAAATCTTTGGTTAAGGTTAAACAAATCATCTTGGATAATGACTCTAGAAATTCATGGCCAGTAGTAACTTATGAGAATAACAATTCTTAGATCAAGATGTTCAGGGCAATTTAAGAAATCTCTCTAGAACAACTGAGGAATATGTTTAACATATTGAAAACCCAGAATGCATGAAAGTGCTGTTATAAGAGGGAAATTGGACTGAGGTCTCCACATTTTAATTACATTATGTAAAAAAAAAATAATATAAGCAATGGCATTATCAGCTGTATTTGATTTCTTTCTATCATGTGTGGGTTAGAATAATTGTTATTCTTTTTTAGTGGGAACATTTCATCAACATGAGGGAACTTTCCATGTAGAAATTTCTTCCACTAAAACAGTTATACAATTTATCTGTAAATTACAGGCTCAGAACATTGTCTAGGATTTAGATGAAAACAAACATACACACAATTGCATAAATCATAGCACTTAATTTCAGCTCTTTCTAACTAAAAGATCTTCCCTCTAACCACTGTGCAACACTGTCTCTTTGTTAAATTTAAGAAACACATTCTAGGGTGATTGGATCAAAGATTTAGATGGGGAAGTGACTCTAGAAGCCATTCTGGCTCTATAGATGATACCTACTTTGTGTTGTCTCCTCCTATTAATTAAAATGATAGTAATAGTGATAATAATGGAGGCAGCTAGGTGGCTCCTACTGAGCTCCTATTGAGTGCTGGGCTTGGAGTCAGGAAAGGCTGAATTCAAATCCAGCCTCAGACACTAGTTGTATGACTCTGGGCAAGCCACTTAACTTATGTTTGCCTTAATCCACTGGAGAAGGAAATGATCAGTTATTCCAGTATTCTTGCCAAGAAAGTTCATGTATATTATGTTCCATGGGATCATGAAATGTCATGTAGTTGAACAAGTTAACATTAATAATCAATGACAATAATGACATTTATGTGTCACTTTAAAATTTGCAAAGTGCTTTAGAAATGCTCTCTCATTTGATCTTCACTAGAATTCATGGGAAGTAGATTCTATTATCATTTCCATTGAACAGATAGGGAAACTGAGGCAAAAAAGAGGTTGTGATTTCAGAAGATAAGTGGTCTCACACTAGTTAAATGTCTAAGGTAAGATTCAAACTCAGGTCTTCCTTACTCCAGGTCTTGCCCTCTCAATATGCTGTGCTGTCTTGAAAAAGGAGACTATATTATTTGATTTTTGTATTCTTGAACACAATAAGCACCTACTCAAAGCCTTTCATTCATTCATTCATTTATCTAGTCTAATCTTTTACCAAGAGAATCTCTGGTTCAGGAAGTTAAGTGACTTAGTCAGGGTCACACAACTCATACACTTCAGAGATAGAGCTTGAATCCAAACCTTGTGATTCCAGAACCAATGATCTTTCCATTATATTATAGTGAATTAAGGATAAATACATCAAATCCATTTTCCTTAGAGAATGTTATAAAAATATTTTGATGTATTTTGTCTTCCTACTGTTGGGTAATAGGATGATTAGGGGTTGGGCCAGAGAAACTGCCATTAGAGCCAATTCACTGGAGCTTTAAAATACTCCCCTCTTTAGGGGCCTGAGCTTGCCTAGTACAGTACTCTACATAGGAGGCATTTATGTAAAGGGCTGAAGCTCTTGAGTTGATGCACTGAGGTTGGATAACCAAGCACTTGAGGCTAATTACTGATTGGACAATACTCTTAGCATATGCTTGGGAAATGGCCCTTCCCACTATTCCGTGCTGGCTTGATAGTTGGTGTATACAGAGGATTGTAGGAGGGACTAGGGGTTGGAGTAAGACAAGCTAGGGTCACTTGGGCGGGAGACGAAGAGGAGAGGTCCTGGAGATTCTGCGTCCATCCAATTCACTCCTACCTCTAAAGACCAAGAATAAAGAGCAAGGACTTTTGCTTATCCTGACTCTGGCTGATTCTAAAGTATCCAGGGTGCTAACTCGATCTTCACACATTTACATACAAATATTTCTTGAACTGAACTGCATCGAGGCAAAGAGTAAAGAAGTGTTTTCTAGGGATAAATTCATAAATCCAAACATTATATCCACCAAGGCTTTAAAGAGGATAGAAGAGATAAATTGACTTTGGGTCTATTTTAGGGAATAATAAAGCACATCCGAATACCAAGAGATGGTATTCAGGATGCTTGCTATTTCTAAAATGTTATTACAAGCATCTTTTAGTTTAGAGCCAAAGCATCGTGACAGACTTGTGGTAGGCCACTGTCTCTTATGTTAAATTTAAGAAGCACATTCTAGGATCATTGGATCAAAGATTTAGATTGGAAGCCACCCCAGAGGCCATTCTGGCTCTATAGATGATACCTACTGTGTGTTGTTTCCTCCTATTAATTATAATAATAATAATAGCAATAATAATGGAGGCAGCTAGGTGGCTCCTACTGAGCTCCTATTGAGTGTTGGGCTTAGAGTCAGGAAAGGCTGAATTCAAATCCAGCCTCAGACACTAGTTGTATGACTCTGGGCAAGCCACTTAACTTATCTTTGCCTTAATCCACCAGAGAAGGAAATGATCAATTATTCCAGTGTCCTTGCCAAGACAGCCACACTTCCTTGGAGCAATACTGCTGCTCTGGGCATGCCATGTTTTTATTGAAAGGACTCTAACTCTTGCCAGGATAGGGATCATTGCAACATTTATTACAAAAAGACTTTTTGCTGGGAGATATAAATGAGGGATATTCTCTGTAAGATGTTGGCTTAATTAAGCACTAGTAGGTAAAGTAAACGTTAAAAGGGGCAGAAAAGGCATGAAAGACTTACTCTGTAGTCACTTGATGTCACATAGAATATTGGGAGAAAGGCCAGCCAGATGATACAAGTGGTGTACATGGTAAAACCGATGAACTTTGCTTCATTGAAGTTCTCGGGGCACTTCCGCGTTTTGAAGGCGTAAACAGTACATAAGATCACCAGGATCACATCGTAAGAAAGTGAAATCAGCATACTGGAATCCTTCACATTGCATTTTAAGATCACCGTTTCCCGCTTCTCTGGTAGGGTATACCTGCGCGTGCCGGGAGCCTCCAGGATGAGCCACACAGACACCACTACAATCTGTACCAGGATCAGACTCAGGCAGATGAAGACCTGAGAGCTCGGGCTGATGAATTTTGGCCTCTGAGCACCATTCTTGACCCCATTAAATATGCGGGCGATGCAGTTTGTCTTCGTCAGTAGGGCTGCGTAACACACTGCGAAGGAGCTGCCCAACCCCAGGCGTCGGAGAGTGCAGATAACGGGTGACGGCTTAGCGATAAAAAAGAATGTCATGCAATAAGAAAGACCAACCCCAAAGAGTAAGATGTAGCAGAGCTCCCGGCCTGATGCTTTGACCAAAGGGGTGTTGTTGTGCTTGATAAAGACGGTCACGACCATACAGGTACACATAAAACCCAAGCATGCAATTGTGACAGGACCTATGGCCCAAGCATCTTCCCACTTGATGTAGTCTTCGGGGAGGTCATAACAGCTGGACAGGTCTGGGGTGGGCCACTGCCCAGGTCCGCAGTCCACACAGGTGAACTCATCAGCCAGGTACTCAAAAGGCTCACAAGGAATACAGATCCAGCAGCAGACATCCCCTGGTTGCATATTCTTCATTTCGTTAGGAGCGCAAGGATCACTGCACTGAGAGGTGGGGATCACACTTCGGGACCAGTGGATTGAGTTGACATCCAATGACAAAGTTTCAGCCCAGTGACCAACCTTCAGATAGGAGTATTTGCCACCGATATACTGGAAATTGAATACATTGTATCTACCCATTCCATCTCCATAAGTGTCAAATTTGACAATGCTATCTATTCCTTTGTTTGGATTAAATGGTGCTGTGAAATGAAAATTGAAAGAGAAAAGATATGGTTTAGATGTATTCAAGTTTTTTTTTTTTTAAACTCAACCACTCATTCAGAAGATTATGTAAGTTAGCATACTGATTCTAAGACTAAAACATTTAATCAATTATATGTTGAAAGTATTAGTCTAAAAGATAGGGCCATTCCAATCAAATTACCAAATTTATTCTGTTTCCTTAGCATATATTGTTCATTGACTTACAAGTACACATGATTCATTTTCTCTCTCCTTCCCTTCCTCCCTCCCTCCCTCTCTCTATCCTTCTTTCCTCCTCTTCCTTTCCCCTCTCTTTTTCCCTCCTTCTCTCTCTCCCTGTCTCTCCCAATCTCCTTCATTCTCCTCCTGTTCCTTTCTCTTCTCTTTCTCCCTCTTGCTCCTCTAACCAATAGCTCTAAGCTATTTTCTTTTATCATGGGGATAAATGATCAGCTTTAAAAATAGATTTCTGGATCTGTGTGTTCTTAATCTCGAAAATATGTGCCATTCTATAAATACCTCCATGTTTCATTGGATTATTGTTGTTACTGGATAACATTTAAGTTCAATCGATAAACAGTTGAGACATTAATCTGTAAGTGATAACATTTTTATCTTTGAGGACTAATTGACAATAACCTAGACAATCAGTCAATATGTTCTTTGCATGATCAGCAAAATGGAATACATAATT